>NC_064630.1:808881197-809184227 GCF_023864275.1 Schistocerca cancellata
AACAAGTGGCGCGGTCGCTTTGATCTCCACAGCGGAAGGGGTGGCTGTGTGTGTGTGGGGGGGGGGGGGGGCGGGGGAGGGGAATGGTCAGACGAGGTCGCGCCGCACCCTGCCCCACACTCCCGCCGGTCCCTCCTGGAAAGGGCTCTCACTCTGGAGTACCCAGGGCGCGTTTCTTCACCTCTGCTTTTTATTTTCGTTACACGTCTCAAACCTACGGACAGGTAGTGGGAGGTACAGCTGGTTCCTGACTCCAAGGTTGGTAGTGGAGTTAACACATGATTTAAGCGTGTCAGATAAATGAGGGAAATTCGGGAAAATATCCCAGTCGAAAATATCGTTTTCGGCTCAACGGTTGAAATTGTTTACGGAGACGCCACGCATCGTGGCCGGCACACAACTTAGCTGTTTATTTACGCTTCAGTTCATAAATTGTAAATTTGCTGTTTTGAAATGAGCTAAAAGTACCTTCAGAAGTACAGAATTCCTTATATTTATCAACAGCTGTTCCTTACGCTTCAGAACTTAAAACTGACCAAGGAAATCAGGGAACTGTGAGACAGCTTCACTGTGGGAAACTTGTGGCAGTCTGTGTATCTTAGCAGATACACGGAATTTGTTGAGTAAATTGACCGACGAGAGGGCCTACCCCTACATTGACCCGAAAGGTGTTACGGATACCACAGGAAACTTAGATCTAGTCGCCGGAACGGGGATTTGAACCCTTCTCCTACCGCATAAAAGGCTAGTGCTTGCACCAGTCTACACAGGGCAGGAAACAAGTATTTCTATTTTTTTACTTCTGTCGTTTAGCATTAAAGTGCCAAATTACGGATCCAAAGGTCAGTTGTTCAAGTCTGCGGTCACCCCAGGCTATTTGCCTATTATTTCTGTCACGTCTGGTAATGTGGAAAATGCCGACTTGGACCGTGGTTGGTAATTCACGTTAAACTTAGTTACCCTTCAAACTGGCTTGGTAAGTCAGTTCAGGGATCGGGGGGAAGCAGCGGCGCATCACTTCTGATGGAAGCTAGTCGATAGTCGGCGAAAGAAGGTCCCTGAAAGTTGTAATGGGCTTGGCACCGGCGGCTTTCCGCCTCTACCTCAGTCGTACACGTAACGCGATTTTACAGTCTATGGCAACATCTCAGTGCTACCACCTGTCGGGGATCGCCTACTGTGCTAAGGGGGACATTCAATACGTAATGCAAGACATTTCTTTTTCTCGGCCAATTTCGGTTGAAAAAATTGGGAATTTGTTGTGGGCCATTGTGGAATATTCCCACTTCAGCCCCATAGTGTCATGAAGTTTCGATAGGAGTCGGCATAGGTAGCCTACAAAATTCAGTGACGGAGGTGCGTTCCAAGCAGAGAGCTGTCGTTGAGCTTCTTTCGGCGGGAAACCAGAGCACGGCAGATATACATAGGTGCTTGTAGAATGTCTATGGAGACTGGCAGTGAACGAAAACACGGCGAGGCGCCTGTGATCATCGCAACAAGGTCGCGCGAACCCGTCCGTTCTCCCGCGTGCCTGCAGGCCGTACACAGCTTGTGACATTACAACCTTTATCACTGCGATTTTTAACATGTAAAAGTTTTTTTTTCTGTATTCGCGTCAGTATGTGCGAACTTTTAACATATACCAATGAATGTTGTAACCAGATATCTTTGCCGCGCTCCTGAAAATCGCAGAATATCACGATAGCTATAAACTGTTATACGCTGCTATCGATCAGTAAAAAAACGATGCACCTATGTTTCAAAAAATAACAATTGCTAATTTTTACTTCTGCAGGGAGCCGCGCCGCTCTCTAGTTGTTGTTCTGTGAATGTGTTGCGAGTCGGACGCAAAAGTATTGTGCTCCATACTGATATAATCATTTTATTGTAAATTTAAGAGTTTAAGTGATTAAAAATATATGTAGCCACAAACAAGCGAGAATGTGTATCATGAAAATTCGCTCCACCGCCACAATGGGTGGCCATGTTAATGTAAGTTTCCGTTTCATAATATAATACTTGGAGCCTTGAAGTTTATTTAATTTCAAAGAAAGTCTCTCAACCTTATTTTCATTAATTATACTTGTGATAATCTTTTCTGTTTAAAAGATTTATGCAGCTTATGATCCAGCGTGTGTTCTGTCGGAACAGGAGGCTGTCGTGACGACATCGTTATAGTATTTATTCCAAGTTCTTTCAGTTCCGTTTATATGTTCGTACAAATCCAATTAGTTGGTCCCTTAGATTTCTTTCATGTAACTTCTGTCTGTTTTCTCCGCGCGATCTTCCTCCGAAAAAAAATTTCTGTTCATTTTTAGTAATTTTCGATATCCCGAATGAGAAAAGACAGCCGCCTCCTGCTCCGAACGGAACACCACGACTTTTCTAACGTCGGAGAGTACCGCACGAATTTTCCGCTAAAAGGTAATAGAATTTCTTAAAGCTGGATCAATTACACATGTTGCTGCTGTACTCCGACAAATCTGGTGTGATTAATAGTAATTTATTCTGTCACGACAAAAAGAACCAATTTTATTTTTACCAAAGCAACAAAGCTTTCAATTAAATTACTAAAAAAAAAACATACCAGAAGCTGTGACTCCGGCACGGTTTCAGCGTGCGGACACTCTCATTCGAAGTGATGGACGGGTCACAATCAGATACCTCGCTGCTCAAGTGGACGTCTTTGTTGGTAGCTTTCCACACTCGTCTACCAGTTGGGGTACTCAAAGGTGTTCACTGGCTGTTACCCGCTGCCTGAGAGAAGACCACAGAGAGCAACGAAGGGTCGTCTGTGAGGAATTCCTTGCGCGTTACGAGGCTGATCGTGGCAGCTTTTTGTGGAACATCGTCACGGGCGGTGAAACATGGGTTCGTGACTTCAAATCGCAAACAATACTGCAATCGAAATAGTGGTGCGACACCACCTCTCCTCCGAAGGAAAAGTTCAAAGCCACACCCTCAGTAGGTAAAGTCACGTCGACGGTCTGTGAGTACTCGTGTCCTACCTCATAGTGCAATGGTCATCTCTGGAGCGTATTGGGCTACCGTCAGGAAATTAAAGAAACGATTTCAGCGTCTTCGTCGCCGCCTTAAAAATGTAAATGAGCTCACAAAACTTGATTGGACTGTTCTTCCTCATCCACCAGACACAGACAGACCGGATGTCGCACCATCCATCTGTTTGGCCCAATGAAGGATGCACTCTGCGAGAAGCAGTAGGTGAACGGGTGCGGAATGATATGGTGTATAGGAATCATGAAAAGAACCGGCCTGCTTTCAGACAAAAGTGTTGCGTTAATTGCTGAACGCCCCCTCACATGATAAAGGCACTGTGATGTTCAAATTTATTTTCCGGTTGACGACAGTTTTGCTTTACAACGTATCAGTTGGCTCATACGTCCTAGCCGGTGTCCATCGAATGATCCTAGTAATGATTTATCCCATTTTTATTGTTTACCCGTAATCTGGGGGGCGCATGACTCAGTTCTTATATTTTCGATAATACAGGGTGATTCAAAAAGAACACCACAACTTTAGGAATTTAAAACTGTGCAACGACAAAAGGCAGAGCTAAGCACTATCTGTCGGCGAATTAAGGGAGCTATAAAGTTTCATTTAGTTGTACATTTGTTCGCTTGAGGCGCTGTTGACTAGGCGTCAGCGTCAGTTGATGCTAAGATGGCTACTGTAACTGGACTACAGTATCTGGAGATGTTAGATAATTGGCTGTTCCCTCAGCTCGAACAAGAAGCACAACAATTCATATTTCAGCAGGATGGAGCGCCACCACATTGGCACTTACCTGTCCGTAACTACTTGAACGTCAACTACCCGAGGCGATGGATCGGCCGCCAGGCAGCCCGTGACAGAGCACTTCATCACTGGCCTCCAAGAAGCCCTGATCTTACCCCCTGCGATTGTTTCTTGTGGGGGTATGTTAAGGATATGGTGTTTCGGCCACCTCTCCCAGCCACCATTGATGATTTGAAACGAGAAATAACAGCAGCTATCCAAACTGTTACGCCTGATATGCTACAGAGAGTGTGGAACGAGTTGGAGTATCGGGTTGATATTGCTCGAGTGTCTGGAGGGGGCCATATTGAACATCTCTGAACTTGTTTTTGAGTGAAAAAGAAAACTTTTTAAATACTCTTTGTAATGATGTATAACAGAAGGTTATATTATGTTTCTTTCATTAAATACACATTTTAAAAGTTGTGGTATCCTTTTTGAATCACCCTGTATAATACGCGACACAAATAGGCCAAGATTTTATAGAGCAGTTTGCGTTCGAGCAACAAAGTGAGTGCAACGCTTCGCCAACCTTGGCACCGTTGCTTTGGCAGTTTGGGCACTTGGAATCCTTTTTTGAATTATCTAAAACAGTTGAAGTGCAAGAATTACTGAATCGGCAGACAGAATGGCGCCTACCAAATGTGACACTTATTAGTATTTTAGTAAACTGGATAATAATGAAGTGCAAAATCTGTTTCGAAAAATTTGAAGTCCGTGGGAAGAGCCTGAAACATGAAGCATTTAAGAAAACATCCATTCACAACAACGTAAAATTATTTACTTCAAAAGATAACACAGTGGATAGAGCGTTACATATTTGTTCGTATAAATACATGGATAGAACAATCGGGATGTGCAATCTTACCGTGGTTCGCGCGGCCTACGCCCATCGGAGATTCGAGTCCTCCTTCGGACATGGGTGTGTGTGTAAGTTAGATTAAGTAGATGTAAACCTGGGGACCGATGACCCCAGCAGTTTGGTCCCATAGGAACTTACTACAAATATACAAACAGCAATCGCCTCTTTTTAACCTGCTGTGGTTAGTCGAAGGAGTGGCTTGAGACTTTATTCGTCAGCAGCTGTCAGCACTGTGGGCTAGTCCTTGATAGCAACTGGAAGTCAGTTTTATTCCCGCTGTTGCTATTCAACGAGTACCTAACAATTCCAGCGACGTGTCCTCCGAGCATTTGTTTTCAGACAGCACATTGTCACGTAAGAGATTTCCAGCGAAACTACTGGATTAAATATTTTTTAGTGGTTGTGCGTAGGAAGAATGGGAAGTTATTTATTTTTGGTGCTTTTCAGCTGCTTTTTATTTGTTCTGTAGTTTTCAATGTGTAGTCAAAATCTGAAAAATTATCTGTAATGAAAATAAACATCGCTTGGTTTAACATTTGTATTATTCTGTTCAAAATGTATGAAGAATGCTACCCCCTCTATTATAGGTAATTTTAAAGACAAGAGTTCGAGAAAATGGATGCAATAATAACCACCGCTTTTACCAAAACTAAATATACACTAGACTCGCGCCAATCCGGCCCTACAATGAATTATCGTGCACAACAATGCGTAGTTAATCAATGCTTTACATACTGTATTTGAAATTGTAACTTTCTTTACAGTTTGGAAACATGTCTTCTAAAAGGAAACACGTTACGCTAAACCTCAAGCAGAAACTCGAAATCCTAGACACATTAAATCGAGGATCTTCCCAGAAAGCAATTGCTGCTGAGTTCAGTGTTGGACGAGCAACTATTTATGACATCAAAAAGAAAGATGTTATTCTACAGTGAGCTGGGAAAATGGAAGGTTATGCGAAAGGGTGAGAGTGAGAATGGAGAGCTGGACGTAGTTGTTTGTAGGTGGTTCATACAACAACGCAGTAAAGGAATTCGTCAGTGGTCTGATTATAAAGGAAAAAGGAGCTGCATTTAAGAAACAACTTGGTGGTAGTAACTCGTTTGCAGCGAGCTAAGGTTGGCTATCAAATTGGAAAAAATGACATGGCATTCGGCAGCTGACAGTCACCGGGGAAAGTCGCTCAGCTAATGATAAGAATGCTGATGAGTTTGTAAGCAAGATACGGAAGGTAACAGAGGAAGAATATTTAACTGCTGATGTATAATGCTGATGAAATAGGACTGTTTTACAAATGCTTCCTTTAGCTGCCAAGAACGAGAAGGAAGTTCGCGGTTACAAGCAACAGAAGCAGCGCGTAACATTAATGGCGTGTTGTAATGCAAATGGGAGTCATAAACTACCGCATATGGTGAACGGAAAATCTCAACACCCACGTTGTTTTCAACACACTGACATAATCTACCAGTGCAGTATTGCGCTCAGAAGAAAGCGTGGTTGGACAGAAAAATATTCTCTCGGTGGTTCCATGAAACGCTTGTACCAGCAGTGAGAAAAGAGCTAAAAGAGAAAAAGCTTCCACCAAAAGCTATTCTTATAATTTACAGTGCTCTGTCATCCTTCAGATGTTTCTCTAAAGTCTGATGGTATACGTGTACAAGCACTCTTTCTCCCACCCAGTGTGACAGCCCTAATTCAGCCCATAGACCAGGGAATTTTGGAATCAATTAAACATCATTATCGACATTCACTTATCGTCTCCTTGCTGAACGAAAGTGAAAACAACTCTATCGGGATTATGCTGAAGGCGTAGAAAGCAATTAACATACGTGATGTTGTTTTCCAAGCAGCCCAAGCATGGGATAAAGTGGAAATGGTTCAAATGGCTCTGAGCACTATGGGACTCAACTGCTGTGGTCATACTAGAACTTAGAACTACTTAAACCTAACTAATCTAAGGACATCACACACATCCATGCCCGAGGCAGGATTCGAACCTGCGACCGTAGCGGTCGTGCGGTTCCAGACTGTAGCGCCTTTAACCGCTCGGCCACTCCGGCCGGCGATAAAGTGGAGAGCGGTACCATAATGAAGAGCTGGAAAAAATTGTGGCCATCCATTGATGGCCAGTTGAACCAGTAGTGAATGACAGCGATGAGCCAGTCAATTACTTTGTACACTGACGCGTTCCACAACCATCCAGGAGGAGAAGAAATTGATGGTGAAGATGTTACTAAGTGGCTGAATGAGGAAAACTGCGTGTGGACCAAACTTTAACAGGTGAAGAAATATGTAATCAAAAGCGTGCAACAGAGTAATGATGAAAGTGATGAAGAGGACACAGGAGGAGAGAGCATGAAGATTTCTCACACTGCTGGTGCTGAAGCTGCCGAGGTCGTCGTGTAGTACATTATGCGACAACCAGATACATGCAGTACCGATTTAATGCGTGTAAAGCGGTTGCTTGATAAAGCATGCCACCGTCGCGTATCATCATTGCGACAATTAAAAATAAGGGACGTGTTTCAGAGCGAGTGATACGACTGTATAATTATGTATAGTATACACTCAAGGACTAAGTTTTATTTGAAAATAAATTTGTTTCTGGATTTAATAAAATAAATCCTTTGTTTTAAAATTGTATCCTTCGGTTTAATAAAGTACCCCTACGTTTACAAAATAAATAAAAAACAAAATAAATGAATAAAATAAATTTCAGACTCAGTAATCCGGCACTTCCGCTAATGTCAGGTACCCATATGTGCCAGGAATGGCTGGACTAGTCTAGTGTGGATACATATCTCAAGGTATCGACACTTCTTCGATAATTTTGAGTGAAATAAGTTTTAATTTCCTTGGATATCGTGTCCCTAAATACGCCAAGTAGCTCCACTTCTTAGGAAAAAGTCCTGTGGTGATATAACGAAATTCCTTTTGTGAGAGCAGACATAAACACAGATGTACTAATAAAATTTTCTAGGAACATACAACATTTCAATTAGTGAATCGCTTCAAAACAATACATTGTTTACGAGCCTGAAATAATAATCGAATATGTGTAATATTCTTCAGGGAGTAGATTCTCTAGTGCGCCTTCGCTCTTAAATACTCAGTATTTTAGCAGTTTCAGCAGTCATTCGTCACTCAGTCTGTCGGTTAACAACCCACCACAAAATATAGGTATTGGGCGAGGCTTACCGTTTCAGCATGAAGCTAGAGAATGGCATTCGCCCGTTTTCTATTCCACTAGCCACTGTACCGTGTGTGGCGAAGGATACTTCTGGCACTGTTGTAAAACATAAACTTTCGCGTCCGGAAATGTCACTTGTTAGAATACTCTGGGCTATTACGCCGTGGTGGAATGAATTTCTGGGAGAAACTCAACGCTTTGCCCCCATTTGCAGAGGACATTCGCAGTTGGTCAAGGTGTAAATCAGACTTTCATAGTAGCTACCATCCCATGGGGATGAAACCTTGGGAGTCTTCAAGAAATTCTTTCGACCACAGCATAATAACACAGAGTATTAAAACTAGTGTGACTTTCGGTACAGCTGTTACTTCTTCCGGCCCCTATCAATTGACGAATGGTGCGTGGAGTGAAAAACTGAACTAACCTGTAATATCTCAAGATTTTCTCCTCATCATTTTGCAAGACGTGTGTGACTGGAGGAAGTATGCTGGAAGAATGTTTTCTTCTTACACTGTAGGCTAGCTCTTTCGCCAGTTCACCACAGTGAGGTTTCATACTGAGGTTTCATACTGACGAGCAGCACTCAGAATCGGTCGAATAGTATTTAGTAAGCATTTCATCCGTGGGTGAATTACATTTCCTGAAGATTCTTTTTCGACCAATCTCGACCTTTTTTTCTGTAGCTAGTTTTATGCCAACTCGCATTAGTTTTCCGTCCCGTGATTGTAGGGCTGATAAAGCGAAGCTCCAGGCCGTACTTGGCGCACGAGTGATGGAGAACCGCTGTTGTAGCCTGTCGGTGACCGCGAACCGCAGAAAAAACCGCAGGGTCGTGGCTGCGCGGCACCACCACCCAGTCCAGACACGGCCGCTGAACACGACCACCAGCCACCGGAATGCGCGGCCGGAGGGGACCACAACCTGCTCTCGTGCATTTTATTTTCCTCTCCACTTCGAGGAGTAGAGCAGGCTGTTTTGGGTCCAGTCCATTAATGAGTCGCGGGTCCCTTCAGCCAGCACCAGGTGTCATGGTAGTGGAACAGATGTGTTCCAGTCGGGAATAGATAGGTGCTCCACCTGACAACCAATGGCAAATAAAAACTACTTTATTTCTGTAACATGTCTCCTTCATTGTCCCAGAGAAAAATTAAAATGTTGTGTATATACAGGGTGTTTCAAAAATGACCGGTATATTTGAAACGGCAATAAAAACTAAACGAGCAGCGATAGAAATACACCGTTTGTTGCAATATGCTTGGGACAACAGTAAATTTTCAGGCGGACAAACTTTCGAAATTACACTAGTTACAATTTTCACCAACAGATGGCGCTGCGAGTGATATGAAAGATATAGAAGACAACGCAGTCTGTGGGTGCGCCATTCTGTACGTCGTCTTTCTGCTGTAAGCGTATGCTGTTCACAACGTGCAAGTGTGCTGTAGACAACATGGTTTATTCCTTAGAACAGAGGATTTTTCTGGTGTTGGAATTCCACCGCCTAGAACACAGCGTTGTTGCAACAAGACGAAGTTTTCAACGGAGGTTTAATGTAACCAAAGGACCGAAAAGCGATACAATAAAGGATCTGTTTGAAAAATTTCAATGGACTGGGAACGTGACGGATGAACGTGCTGGAAAGATAGGACGACCGCGTATGGCAACCACAGAGGGCAACGCGCAGCTAGTGCAGCAGGTGATCAGACAGCGGCCTCGGGTTTCCGTTCGCCGTGTTGCAGCTGCGGTCCAAACGACGCCAACGTCCACGTATCGTCTCATGCGCCAGAGTTTACACCTCTATCCCTACAAAATTCAAACGCGGCAACCCCTGCACGAGAGACATTCGCTAACGATATAGTGCACAGGATTGATGACGGCGATATGCATGTGGGCAGCATTTGGTTTACTGACGAAGCTTATTTTTACCTGGAAGGCTTCGTCAATAAACAGAACTGGCGCATATGGGGAACCGAAAAGCCCCATGTTGCAGTCCCATCGTCCCTGCATCCTCAAAAAGTACTGGTCTGGGCCGCCATTTCTTCCAAAGGAATCATTGGCCCATTTTTCAGATCCGAAACGATTACTGCATCACGCTATCTGGACATTCTTCGTGAATTTGTGGCGGTACAAACTGCCTTAGACGACACTGCGAACACCTCGTGGTTTATGCAAGATGGTGCCCGGCCACATCGCACGGCCGACGTCTTCAATTTCCTGAATGAATATTTCGATGATCGTGTGATTGCTTTGGGCTATCCGAAACATACAGGAGGCGGCGTGGATTGGCCTCCCTATTCGCCAGACATGAACCCCTGTGTCTTCTTGCTGTGGGGACACTTGAAAGACCAGGTGTACCGCCAGAATCCAGAAACAATTGAACAGCTGAAGCAGTACATCTCATCTGCATGTGAAGCCATTCCGCCAGACACGTTGTCAAAGGTTTCGGGTAATTTCATTCGGAGACTACGCCATATTATTGCTACGCATGGTGGATATGTGGAAAATATCGTACTATAGAGTTTCCCAGACCGCAGCGCCATCTGTTGTTGACAATTGTAACTACTGTAATTTCGAAAGTTTGTCTGCCTGAAAATGTACTGTTGTCCCAAGCATATTGCAACAAACGGTGTATTTCTATCTCTGCTCGTTTAGTTTGTATTGCCGTTTCAAATATACCGGTCATTTTTGAAACACCCTGTACATTGTGAATGTATATTGTCATGTGTGATGGTGTACACGGTGACTCTTGTGGTGCACAGCCCAACTCTAAAAGCACACACATCGAGCTGAGTGACTACTGGTCATCATTCAGTGTTTAGAATGGCTGTGATGTGGGGAGGTGTGGCCCAGGGATCAGTGTTAGGGCCACTCCTGTTCCTTATTTATATAAATGATATGCCCTCTAGTATTACGATTAACTCTAAAATATTTCTGTTTGCTGATGACACTAGCTTGATAGTAAAGGATGTTATGTGCAACATTGGCTCCGTTTCAGAGAGTGCATTTCATGAGCTAAATTCAAACGGCTCTGAGCACTATGGGACTTCTGTGGTCATCAGTCCCCTAGAACTTAGAACTACTTAAACCTAACTAACCTAAGGACATCACACACACACCCATGCCCGAGGTAGGATTCGAACCTGCGAGCGTAGCGGTCGCGCGGTTCTAGACTGTAGCGCCTAGAACCGCTCGGCCACACCGACCGGCTTCATGAGCTAAGTTCATGGCCTGTGGAAAATAAACTAACACTAAATCACAGTATGAATCAGTTTTTGCAGTTTCTAACACACAATTTAACAAAACCTTATGTTATAATTTCACAGAATGGGCATTGTTGTTGTTGTGGTCTTCAGTCGTGAGACTGGTTTGATGCAGCTCTCCATGCTACTCTATCCTGTGCAAGCTTCTTCATCTCCCAGTACCTACTGCAACTTACATCTTTCTGAATCTGCTTAGTGTATTCATCTCTTGGTCTCCCCCTACGATTTTTACCCTCCACGCTGCCCTCCAATACTAAATTGGTGATCCCTTGATGCCTCAGAACATGTCCTACCAACCGATCCCTTCTTCTGGTCAAGTTGTGCCACAAACTTCTCTTCTCCCCAATCCTATTCAATACTTCCTCATTAGTTATGTGATCTTAAGCATTCTTCTGTAGCACCACAATTCGAAAGCTTCTATTATCTTCTTGTCCAAACTATTTACCGTCCATGTTTCGCTTCCATACATTGCTACACTCCATACAAATGCTTTCAGAAATGACTTCTTGACACTTAAATCTATACTCGATGTTAACAAATTTCTCTTCTTCAGAAACGCTTTCCTTGCCATTGCCAGTCTACACTTTATATCCTCTCTACTTCGACCATCATCAGTTATTTTGCTCCCCAAATAGCAAAACTCCTTTACTACTTTAAGTGTCTCATTTCCTAATCTAATACCCTCAACATCAACCGACTTAATTCGACTACATTCCATTATCCTCGTTTTGCTTTTGTTGATGTTCATCTTATATCCTCCTTTCAAGACACTATCCATTCCGTTCAACTGCTCTTCCAAGTCCTTTGCTATCTCTGACAGAACTACAATGTCATCGGCGAACCTCAACGTTTTTATTTCTTCTCCATGGATTTTAATACCTACTCCGAATTTTTCTTTTGTTTCCTTTACTGCTTGCTCAATATACAGATTGAATAGCATCGGGGAGAGGCTACAACCCTGTCTTACTCCCTTCCCAACCACTGCTTCTCTTTCATGCCCCTCGACTCTTGTAACTGCCATCTGGTTTCTATACAAATTGTAAATAGCCTTTCGCTCCCTGTATTTTACCCCTGCCACCTTTAGAATTTAAAAGAGAGTATTCCAGTCAACATTGTCAAAAGCTTTCTCTAAGTCTACAAATGCTAGGAACGTAGGTTTGCCTTTCCTTAATCTTTCTTCTAAGATAACTCGTAAGGTCAGTATTGCCTCACGTGTTCCAGTATTTCTACGGAATCCAAACTGATCTTCCCCGAGGTCTGCTTCTACTAGTTTTTCCATTCGTCTGTAAAGAATTCGTGTTAGTATTTTGCAGCTGTGGCTTATTAAACTGATTGTTCGGTAATTTTCACATCTGTCCACACCTGCTTTCTTTGGGATTGGAATTATTATATTCTTCTTGAAGTCTGAGGGTATTTCGCCTGTCTCATACATCTTGCTCACCAGATGGTAGAGTTTTGTCAGGACTGGCTCTCCCAAGGCCGTCAGTAGTTCCAATGGAATGTTGTCTACTCCGGGGGCCTTGTTTCGACTCAGGTCTTTCAGTGCTCTGTCAAACTCTTCACGCAGTATCGTATCTCCCATTTCATCTTCATCTACATCCTCTTCCATTCCCATAATATTGTCCTCAAGTGCATCGCCCTTGTATAGACCCTCTATAGACTCCTTCCACCTTTCTGCTTTCCCTTCTTTGCTTAGAACTGGGTTTCCATCTGAGCTCTTGAGATTCATACAAGTGGTTCTCTTTTCTCCAAAGGTCTCTTTAATTTTCCTGTAGGCAGTATCTATCTTACCCCTAGTGAGATAAGCCTCCACATCCTTACATTTGTCCTCTAGCCATGCCTGCTTAGCCATTTTGCACTTCCTGTCGATCTCATTTTTGAGACGTTTGTATTCCTTTTTGCCTGCTTCACTTACTGCATTTTTATATTTTCTCCTTTCATCAATTAAATTCAATATTTCTTCTGTTACCCAAGGATTTCTACTAGCCCTCTTCTTTTTACCTACTTGATCCTCTGCTGCCTTCACTACTTTATCTCTCAAAGCTACCCATTCTTCTTCTACTGTATTTCATTACCCCATTCCTGTCAATTGTTCCCTTATGCTCTCCCTGAAACTCTCTAGAACCTCTGGTTCTTTCAGTTTATCCAGGTCCCATCTCCTTAAATTCCCACCTTTTTGCAGTTTCTTCAGTTTTACTCTACAGGTCATAACCAATAAATTGTGGTCAGAGTCCACATCTGCCCCTGGAAATGTCTTACAATTTAAAACCTGGTTCCTAAATCTCTGTCTTACCATTATATAATCTATCTGATACCTTTTAGTATCTCCAGGGTTCTTCCATGTATACAACCTTCTATCATGATTCTTAAACCAAGTGTTAGCTATGATTAAGTTGTGCTCTGTGCAAAATTCTACCAGGCGGCTTCCTCTTTCATTTCTTAGCCCCAATCCATATTCACCTACTACGTTTCCTTCTCTCCCTTTTCCTACTGTCGAATACCAGTCACCCATGACTATTAAATTTTCGTCTCCCTTAACTATCTGAATAATTTCTTTTATTTCATCATACATTTCTTCAATTTCTTCATCTGCAGAGCTAGTTGGCATATAAACTTGTACTACTGTAGTAGGTGTGGGCTTCGTATCTATCTTGGCCACAATAATGCGTTCACTATGCTGTTTGTAGTAGCTTACCCGCATTCCTATTTTCCTATTCATTATTAAACCTACTCCTGCATTACCCCTATTTGACTTTGTGTTTATAACCCTGTAGTCACCTGACCAGAAGTCTTGTTCCTCCTGCCACCGAACTTCACTAATTCCCACTATATCTAACTTTAACCTATCCATTTCCCTTTTTAAATTTTCTAACCTACCTGCCCGATTAAGGGATCTGACATTCCACGCACCGATCCGTAGAACGCCAGTTTTCTTTCTCCTGATAACGACATCCTCTTGAGTAGTCCCCGCCCGGAGATCCGAATGGGGGACTATTTTACCTCCGGAATATTTTACCCAAGAGGACGCCATCATTTAATCATACAGTAAAGCTGCATGCCCTCGGGAAAAATTACGGCCGTAGTTTCCCCTTGCTTTCAGCCGTTCGCAGTACCAGCACAACAAGGCCGTTTTGGTTATTGTTACAACTCCAGATCAGTCAATCATCCAGACTGTTGCCCTTGCAACTACTGAAAAGGCTGCTGCCCCTCTTCAGGAACCACACGTTTGTCTGGCCTCTCAACAGATACCCCTCCGTTGTGGTTGTACCTACGGTACGGCTATCTGTATCGCTGAGGCACACAAGCCTCCCCACCAACGGCAAGGTCCATGGTTCATGGGGAGGAGGAGGGAGGGGGGGGGGAGAATGGGCATATGATTAGTGAAACTGAACAGTTCAAATTTCGAGATGTTCAGATTGATAGTAAACTTTCGTGGAAAGCCCACGTTCAGGATCTTGTTCAAAGGCTTAATACTTCCATTTTTCCTATTCGAACGGTATCTGAAATGAGAGGTCGTTCGACACGAAAATTAGTCTTTTGCTTATTTTCATTCGCTTATGTCGTATGGTATTATATTTCGGGGTACCTCTTCCATTTCATTTTGACACTGGCCTCTATATATTCATTTCTTAGTCAACACTATTAGCTTCTTTCCAAGAATAAGCAGCTTTCACTCAGTCAATACTCGGCAGAAATCAAACCTGCGCTTGCATCGGATATTCCTTAACTCTTGTGCAGAAAGGTGTGCAGTATACTACTGCATCCATTTTCAGTAAGCTACCACTAGAATTCAGAAATCTAAGCAGTATTCCACGCTCTTTCAAATCGAAACTGAATTTCCTCATGGGTCACACCTATTCTGTCGAGGAATTTCTTGAAAAATTAAGCTGACTTGTTGTATTGTTGATTGATTGCGTTTACTTAAATTTATGGCTTGACTTTTTTCGGGTTCATAAATATTTTATTTTGATCTGTTATTACTTTTATGTTGTAATTTAATGTACTAACACGTTCCATGACTGTAGAGATTTGCTCCTCAATTTGGTCCTAAGGAACTTGACGTTTAAATAAATATAATAAATGAACTTGATTAAAGAAAAAGGGTCAACAGAGGAAGGGCGACCTATACTACACTACAAGGAGGACTACCTATGATTCATCGCTCGTGGTATTTTTTTATAACTGCATTCTGCAGTGCTCGACGGATCCTGTCGGTCTGCCTGTCTGGTCTTTATTTCGCAATGGTTGTTTTTTCGATTCTCCGTTTCACTCACATCACCAACAGCTGACTTGGACAGATTTAGAAAGGTTGAAAGGCCCTGATGGATTTTTTTACTTAGACGACATCCAGTGACTAGGCCACGTTCCCCATAAATGTAAATAAATAACAAACATTATGAAAAATTTGTTTGTTAAAGCTCACGCCAAAATTTTTTCAGCTTACCATTCATCAGCTATTCTTGGGCCTCATTTTCTAAAGCGCGAGTCTCTAGCCGCAGTTCTATACTCGACGCTGCTCTAGAACGAGAGAGGTTCCGAAAGTTTGAGGCGCTTCTTGCTCCTTTTTGTAGCGAATGATCAAGATATGGTGTCGGTAATGACTCCGAGTTTCATGTTATGCAGGACACCATAATAACCGTCATTAAAAATGACGCACGCCTGTTAGCAATTTGGACGACTTTTACACTGGAAAATGTCTTTTGGTTCTGCATATCGACTCAAGGCACCTCTCCCCCAAATTGTCAGTCAGATGATTGTGCATATCAGCAATAGCTTGAGTAATTTCACTCCTCGGTCGTGGCCTATATCACAAGTATCCAGTGCCCCGTACATCTCAGCTTGTTTCCATTTACACCAACTTTCAGAACAGCAGCCGTGCTGCAGATTGTCATTCGTTGAACTCCTTTGCTAACTAAAGTGTCGCCATAATCTCTTTTTTCATCTCACTTTTGTCGAAAGCATCTATTTGAGACATATCGATGTTTTCTTCAGCCTAGAACGTTAAAATAGCTCTACACAGAAAAAGATAATAGTAGTCTCAAACTGCGCAAGCGCCGAGAGCGGCTAGAGTGGCCCGATGCACGCTTCCGTTGAAACGTGATTTTCAGGTATAAAGAATTGTTCCGCAACAAAATGCTTTTGATCACGTATTCTTCAGACTATAAGGAGTCAAAAAATATGCCAAGGAAACGAGTTTTTGAAACATCGAGACCGGAAAAATCCCCTCAGTTAACTTGCTTCCGCCGCATATCTCACGTGAAGCCCATGACTTCACCGTAAGGTGGCTGTTGGAGTGCGGAATATAGATGTAGATGAAGTTCTTATGCAGTGTAGTGTTGGGTCGACAGTATACAGGGCTATTACAAATGATTGAAGCGATTTCATAAATTCACTGTAGCTCCATTCATTGACATATGGTCACGACACACTACAGATACGTAGAAAAACTCATAAAGTTTTGTTCGGCTGAAGCCGCACTTCAGGTTTCTGCCGTCAGAGCGCTCGAGAGCGCAGTGAGACAAAATAGCGACAGGAGCCGAGAAAGCGTATGTCGTGCTTGAAATTCACTCACATCGGTCAGTCATAACAGTGCAACGACACTTCAGGACGAAGTTCAACAAAGATCCACCAACTGCTAACTCCATTCGGCCGTGGTATGCGCAGTTTAAAGCTTCTGGATGCCTCTGTAAGGGGAAATCAACGGGTCGGCCTGCAGTGAGCGAAGAAACGGTTGAACGCGTGCGGGCAAGTTTCACGCGTAGCCCGCGGAAAATTGGCCCATGCCAGAACTGGAGACCGACAACCCCGACTCCATCTTTCAACAGGATGGTGCTCCACCGCACTTCCATCATGATGTTCGGCATTTCTTAAACAGGAGATTGGAAAACCGATGGATCGGTGGTGGTGGAGATCATGATCAGCAATTCATGTCATGGCCTCCACGCTCTCCCGACTTAACCCCATGCGATTTCTTTCTGTGGGGTTACGTGAAAGATTCAGTGTTTAAACCTCCTCTACCAAGAAACGTGCCAGAACTGCGAGCTCGGATCAACGATGCTTTCGAACTCATTGATGGGGACATGCTGCGCCGAGTGTGGGAGGAACTTGATTATCGGCTTGATGTCTGCTGAATCACTAAAGGGGCACATATCGAACATTTGTGAATGCCTAAAAAAACTTTTTGAGTTTTTGTATGTGTGTACAAAGCATTGTGAAATCGCTTCAATCATTTGTAATAACCCTGTATTACAGGTGATAATGGGAATGAAAGGAAGGGGAAGAAACTCGTTCTCGTAAAGCACCAACCTGAACTTGATGTTCCAAAAGGACACACACCATGAGTACCGTAATGAGAGCGGAAGTAGTGGCGTGTACAGTCAGATGATTTGGGATTTGAATACTACCACTGCTGCCCTCGCATAACTTTTACTTGTACATAGTATCTTTCTTCACAAAGATTTTATTTGATCGAGTAACACGTTAGAGGCATGACGATGCAGGTATTGGTGACACGTAAAAGAAGTCGTCGACCCTAAAGGAAAAGTCTCCACATCCTTGATAAAGATATCCGATGCTTGTGATTAAGGTAGTGGAAATTTTTGTACAGCTCTTGGCTTTGTAGCGGATGAGCAGCGTTATGGAACACGCCCCTCGCGGCATTCCTGCGCGAACGACCCTGTAGTGCACACTTCGCAGATTTAAATATCCTAGTCTCATATCCCGGCAGGAATTCCCGAGTTGTGAAGCAGCACGTGGCGGCTGGCGGCGTTTGTCCGCTGTCGCCGCGCCCCTGGGAAATCACGTCAGCCGGCGCGCCGCTATACTGCACTTCCCAGAGATACGAAGCCCGACTCGGGAAGGTGTAAACGCTGCCCACGACTCGGCCAAGCTGCTGTACAGGCGGCACGCAGCGAGACGCTAAATGCAGAACAACTTAAGTCTGTAGCTGTCAGGAAGTAAAAAGAGGAAACTGCGGCGTTTAGCACGGATAGTTTACTTACAGCTTGAAGAGGAATTGTGACAACCGTTACCGTCACAGTGATGAAATACCACATGCTACAGATTTCATTTCACGTTTAAAACTTGCTATTATACCTACAGGGTGTTTCAAAACGCACGTTACGACTTTGAAAATTGATATAAATTACTTCGTAGTATCTCCAGAGGCGATTCTAGTGCCAATTTGTAGGGAAATACATAGTTTTGTCTCGCGTGGTTCGCTAATGCCGAATCGCACCGTAAGGAGCGCTAGCGGCAGTTTCGTTAAAGATGGCTTCCTTCATCGGACCCGAGCGTGCTAGCTGTGTGTTTTGGTTTGAAGAATCGAAATCGGCGAAAACAGTTAAGCGTAATTACCGTACCAAGTAAGTTAAAGATCCTCCTAGTATGTCTACAATTTATGAATGGCATAATGTTTTGTAGAAACAGGGTGCTCGGTAAGGCATGGGAAATCATCAGGTCATCCAAGCACACATCTGACGACGTCGTTGAGCGAGTGAGACAACGTTTTGTCAACAGCCGTATGAAATCGACGCGGCGTGCATCTCGCAAACTGCAAATCCCACACACGATTGTTTGGCTTGTGTTAAGAAACGGTTTGCATTTGAAACCGTACAGATTGACTATCGTACTAGGAATAAAACACTGATAAAATTACTCGCAGGAACTTCTGTGCGGATATTTTATTTAGATTACATAAGGATCAACATGTCTTCGACAAAATCATCTTTTCTGACGAATCGACTTATCACTTAAAGTGGCAAGGTTAATAAAACTGTTGGATTTCGGGCAGTGAAAATCCACATCAAAAACTGCAACATGTTCGAGAGAGCCCCAAGCTGAAACTTTTCTTTTTGTGCATTGAGCAAGAACAAAGTGTAGGGCCATTTTTTTCGTGAGAGAACGATCAATGTGGTAGTGTACCTATGTAACAACCATTGAAGAAAGAGCGAGGAACTTGTTAGACATTTCCGGACTTAGAGGAAGCAGTGCCTTGAGATGGGGAACCGTGAATACGCGCTAAACGTAGATAGGCGAGTAGTCTAAAACCCATTTGACAAAAAGTAACAACCAACTGTGGTCAAAAAATGTAGAACAATTGTAAACTAAGAATAGTTTCACTTCCTGCTGATCATTCTGCATGTAGGAGCATTGAAAACAATGACGAAAGTAAAATTAAGGGCATTCGAACCCCAAGGGAAATCTGAGTATGTCGTAGTAATGTTAAGAATCGCGTGCATTACATTTTAAAAGTACCAATGATAGAATAAATTCAGTGGAAAGCTACCAGTCAAAACTGGGACATACGGGGAATAGTGAAAGCAATAAAGGAACTGTGCAAATTGGAGAACAAAGCTACGATGGTTTCTATAGGAATTAAAGCTTAAATCAGTTGGGTCACACATACAGCGTTCTTCGATGTTGTGAATAACATCTTAGACACCATGTCGGCGAATACAAGTGACAAGTGGAAACAAGAAAAAACCAATGAAGAAGTATTAATATAAATAAAATGAAATGATTAATTAAGAAATAAAGGAGGTATAAGAAGAAATTTGCTCTAAAAATAGCAATAAATTGGTGGGGAATTTGCTGAGAGTTGTTAAGGCATTAAGCTGAACGGCGTAAATTGACCGTTCTCTTATTGAAGGATTTGTTTATTTAGGTATGGCACACATGGTATAAAAATGGTGAAAAAACATGTTTAATGTAAATTTTATGTACTGAGATAAACGTCAGTTATCCGCCAAGGCACATGGGTATCGAGGCAAAGAACTCCACTGGGCACGCCCTCTGTTCACTTTTCTACGACAAGGTGGCGACGGATTGTCTTGGAGATCCACAGTGACATTTTGTTTTCCTTACTCGTATGGTTTCCTGCTCAGATGAATTTTTGTGTGCTAATTCTGTTTACACTTCTCCATAGATAAAGAGGTACTTAAAAACCATTGGTCATTTCTGATGTATCCATTACGTAACAAAGATAGCAGGGAGAAGTTTCATTCCACAATACGGATCATTTAGGTTTTACATTGAGGCTGCCACCATTGAACTGTTGAATAAGTCGCCGGGGCGTAACAATATTTCGCCAAACGATCACATTGTACTGCAGAAATTACTAATGAAGAGGGAACGCACGTGTCTTTATCTCCGTGCCGCCCGTTCATTCGCTTTCGGAAACTTGGGTAGATGTGTAGGGACCTTCTATTGTTGCGCCGTCGGATGATTGCACCGGGGAATGCGTCCAGTGCATAATGTAGTGCACTACCTTCGTTAGCAGCCAGTTCGTTGATCCTCTGCTGTCCTTTTTTGCTTGTTAATTAATCAAGGTGCGGGCTCCAATGTCTTGCTATGTTTATAACTTGTTCCTGACTCGTATTTCAATCGATTCTTTTGACACAGTTCCAATTGTTCGAAGTCCGTGCCAGATTTTCTTGGCTGTTGTGGCCGACTATGCTGCTTGTGTTGGTGGCAGCTATCTTCAGCTGTGCGTGCCGTCTGCCCTATATTCGTCATTTTTTGTGGCAGTAGCTTGGCTTTTGAAAATCCAAGGACTTTTAGGCAGTGGTAGTCTTTAACACAATGAAGTAGATCCTGTGTTTTCGTAGCTCGCAGAAAGGTTTGAGCGTTGTTTCTTTGGAATTCGTCCTCCCCTTTTTGTTTTATATACGTACGGAATTAATCCGGAGAGGACCGCATTGTTTAGAGACTGGTACTGAACGTAAATGAAGAAACCTTTATTACTTTACTTGAACGTCATTGAACAGTATAAACATCGGTCATTATCACATTAAATATTTCCGAGTTTTTGACCGCATTGTCAGTATGTAAAAAGCTACCGATGTTTCGGTCCCTGTTGCAAGCCACCTTCTTCAGGGTGTATTTGTTAAAAAATATATTGAATGTCATTGAACAAAGTTTCAATATGCAGGGGTAAATAGTTATTTTGCGACGTGCTTTTTCGAATAATCCTTTTTTAAATGTGGCTGGTAACTAGAGCTCAGATTTCATTTCCATAAATAAATAGTGAACTAATTTTCTATTTGTTTACTTACTCACGCCGTTTTTCAAACTCTTTTAAGTGTCAGGAGCTTCTGCAGAGCGCCTTCATGTAATACAGCTTTACAAGCATAGCGCGATCCTGCATTGAGACAGTCATGGCGAACATCGCAGACGCCAAAGGAAGAAAAACAGTGTACGCGGCGTGTTTATATCAACTTCAATGGACCTTGCGCATGACAGGTGTTTTCATTTACTAACAGCGCCATCTATTGATAAATTTTCACATTACTGTTTCTCTTCTGCCATACGTTTTCCCCCTTCTCCGATAATGTTACGTTGCAATTCGACATGATTCTGACCAGTGGTGTTATTCCTACAGCGTTCGAAAGTTTAATTATAATCACCCGGTATATGTAATTGCCACGGAATTTGTCAGCTCGTACAAACCAAAATCTAACAAAATGCCTATGATTATAAAACAGTACGTTATTAGAACCAGCCCAGGGAAGGAGAGGAACTCCATTAAATTGAATCTAAAATCCTGCTCTAGATACAAAATAATTCTTATAGTTGATTACAATGGTGACTTTCGCCTTCCACAAGAATACATGTTAGATGCGTTGGTTTTTTTCTCATTTCATTATTCTTTCACACAGATAAATGCACTTGTGCATTTTTAAAACATGCGTTTCTTGTATTATAATTCCCTCGCGTTGCAGCCGTTGGGTGATTTACCTTGGTGATCGATCGGCGTCTCTCGCAGCACAGAAAGGCATTTCTGTCGTATTAAATACGGGCCGTAGTAGAAAACTGTATGTACGTGTTCATTCTTGTCAGCTAAGGTGCACGTTGTAATGTTATAATATTCCAAAACACAGCAATGAAACTGAAGTTAGGAATCCATTCAAATGTATCCGCCAGCAATCGAAACAGAGAAATTACAGTATAATGAGGAATAATAAATATACACACTCCAATGAAAAGGTAAAGTAAAACCTCAATTATGTTAAATATCTGCTTACTGTCGTGATAGAGCGGTCCATTAGTGCTTCTCAATATCTACGCCTCTACGATATCACACTGATGACAGCGTGCGAATCTGATACTGTGAATGAGAACACAGATGATGCAAAAAGCTTGGGGGGGGGGGGGGGGCAGGATTCCATTTTGAACCAAATCACTCGGAGACGTATTACCAGCCAGCAACAACCTGACACTGCTGGTATTAAAGGTATGCAGCTTGCACGCATGCTCAATTTGCCGAAGTACCAGGACGATTTTTGAGTTGCGGAAGCGTTAGTTAAACGCTTGTCGAAAGTGATGTCAACCGATTTCTTCATTTCACGCAGAACGTGTATCAAAGGGAAATTATCGCAGTAGCTTTTATTTTGGAGATGTTTACACGATAGGAACGTGTCTACTTTCAGTAAGATCCATGTTTGCAGTTCGACTTCATCTGCAACAGCCAGATACTAGGACACTGAGGCTAGTTGGCTGAAAAGCTTGGGTAATGGGAGTTAACGAACTTAACGTTGTTCTGTGTAACTACAAAGTAGTTAAAAGGTTGGTATTTGTGAGGTTAATGGTGCCCAGAGGTCGTTTCAGTTAACGACTGCCAAGGATAATTAAGTATGCCGTAAACTGTTCTCCCAGGTAAATAGATTCTTAGGTACTGGTTAAAACCAAATTACTTGGGAGAGGCAGCCAACCACCCTTCACTACAAACTGTAGCTATGCAGATACTTAAATTCTGCTACGTTGATTGCTTCACTGAACGGATAATTCAAATTGATGGCGACAGATAATATATTAGTAAACGTGCAACGCCCACCTTGTCTTAACGTCATCTCAAGTAGTACATTTGTCCATTTATGCAGAAGTTACAGAAAGCCGTAAGTATGATAGTAATTGTCTCACTAAAACACTCAAACGTGGTAAGATGAGGCAATCGAAGTTAAGTAATTCACGTTGTCCAAATACAACTGCCGAAAGAGTTGTAAAACTTAGTTCGGCATGAATTGGCAGCCATGCAAGTGATCCGCTGACGGCACCAGCCCATCCGTGCACGTCGTTAACTGTGGCATGAATGGAAGACGAGCTAGAGGTGTGCGTGGCCATAATGCCACTGCTTGTAACCGGTTCGCAACAGTTCGTGTTGATACGTCTGGGCTCATAAGGCCCCTTATCTTTGCTGTGGTAGCTGTTCGATGTAGTGCCCTTAAGGGGCTCCGGAACGCCCTATACTTGCAATGTTAAAATAACGCTTATAAATTACATCTTTCGTCACAAAGTATTTGAGGTAGGAACTTGAACTTTTTACAGATTATTTATTGGAATATGGGCTACAACTTAAACACAGGGATTTTACAAAATTTTAGTTCAGTTATTAAAGATGATTCTTTTTTCAATTGTAATGAAAATTCACAACATTTTTTTGCGATTTTTTATTTATATATTCAAAAATATACAGTTCTTTGGAAAAAGGCCGTGTTAAATTATGCAGAAGGCACTGTGTAACATTTACGGAAAGTTTGAAACAAATATGTTTGGAGGATCCTTAGAAAACATGTAATTAGTATGAGAAAACAAAAGTTTTGGGAATCGAGCGACACAGATTGGATTAACTTTTTAGTGCATTCCAGGTCCATAGGATGGATTATCTTCATCCTCTGCAAACTACTCCTCCAGCTTCCTCTTGTTCCTCCTCCTGTTTACTCTTGCTTGTATTTCTAGACTCTTTACAGCCCTATCTGCAGCCCGAAGGCGTTCCATGTCTAAAGCAAGCATCGCTCGTACCATGTTAGAACCTGTCTTCATTGCCATATTTCTAAATACCTTGCACCTTACAATGTTGCCATCATTGAAAGTCGCAACAGCAACTCTTCTTGTACTCATTATTATACTTCAACAAAACAGAGACTCAAGAAACAGAATTAATTACGAATATTTTCGAGATAACGACAGAGTAAATAAACATGAAACAATCGACAATCACACCAGCGATATATATTGAACCATCACAGGTTAGCCACAACACATACTTTATCTCACATCACTAAAATGTACCTGATGAACACGGACGTTAATAATAACACCATTTGACAGCAGTTTAACAGCGCCACAGTGAGTCACGCCCATGTAGAACGCATTTCAAAAAAAATTTAAAAATAGTTGTAGTCTTCGGAATTGAATAAATTATATACCTATTAAAAGGTAATAGTCTGCAGATTCAGAAAACGCAAAAAAGTAAAAATTGAACTTTTCATGATTTTTGAGCCTTTCCGGAGCCCCTTAAGACACGACGGTCCTTGCAGGCGTCTGTGCTGCTTGGACATTCAGAGCCTCGTGTACGAGTGTGACCATTGATAACAGCATCGTTGCACAACCGACGCAATACGTCCAACTTGGGTGGCAATTATCAGAAGGCCACAATTTGACCCGTTACAAATTCGCTCAGTTGGCTGTAGGAAGCACTAGTGAATCTCCATGGCATGGTTGTCTGCTCGCTTCACACTCAGCCTTCTGGCTATGAGCATTCCCTGTTAAAGGGTAGATACTGATGGCGCTCTAAATGCCGTGCCAGTACGTCATCTGTTCGCGGACGACCTAAAACCATTACCATTATATCTACTGTCGCCCAGGTGGCATATGCCACTATCGGATCAAAATCAACATCGTATTTCCATGGGTAACAACTTTTTTTTTCGGCAGTGTGTATTGTGAAAAGTAATGGCCCACGCTAGTGGGGTGTAACAACATGTATTCCCTGGTGGTAAAAAACTCTGGCCTTGCGCTCGTAGCCGTGTCTTCACTTTGATTTCAGCTCTCACAATCTGAAAAGCGTGACCCTTGTAGAGAACCCGTAAGTGTCCTAACTGATGCAAGTCCAAGGACGCCAGGTCTGGGCAGTAAGGTGAATGAAGCAGTGGCGTCCGACCCAGTTTGGTGATGTGTTCCCCACTTCTGAGACTTGTATGTTGGCAAGCATGGATTCTTGTCACACCGAACATGCCGGAATTGGTTATCTAGTTTTTCACATATACCTCCGAAATGATGGTAGAAGATTTTGGCAACCCATCCCCGAGAATGAGACCATCACTACCCCAAGAGGCTGTCATCATGACTTCAACAGCGCAGGGAGCTGCCTTCGATTTCTTCTGATTTGGTGATTGCTGTTGGTGCATTTCCAGTGACTTCCCTTTTTTCCCGCCGAAAGTGATGCATGCACGCTCCGTCTGTTGCAACGATTCGTGACGGAAAGGCCAACATTTCATATCAGTCTTGCCTGTGGCCTGTGGTTTCGTCACTGCACACTGTTTCGTACAATGATATATTTGTGAAGGTACGTTCAGCGGCATAATTATGTGGATACTGTCTGCGAAATATGTTGCGAATACAGGTTCCAGTAAAGAAATAGTGCACGAAACGACTGTTTTTCACGCATCCCAGAGTTTGACGCCATATCTTCTGACTGTGATAGGTGCTTCTTCCCCCACAGTGAGTGTCACCTATGTACCTAGCAGTAAGGGATGTGTGTACCAAGATTGTTTAAATTCCCTCCACTGATTTAGGACCACACACACACACACACACACACACACACACACACACACACACACACACACACATATATATATATATATATATTAACGGCTGTGAGAAATGGGCCATTATTTATAAAACGACAGCCGGCCGCGGTGGTCTAGCGGTTCTGGCGCTGCAGTCCGGAACCGCGGGACTGCTACGGTCGCAGGTTCGAATCCTGCCTCGGGCATGGGTGTGTGTGATGTCCTTAGGTTAGTTAGGTTTAAGTAGTTCTAAGTTCTAGGGGACTTATGACCTAAGATGTTGAGTCCCATAGTACTCAGAGCCATTTTTTTATAAAACGACAAATCAAATGGTTCAAATGGCTCTGAGTACTATGGGACTTAAGATCTGTGGTCATCAGTCCCCTAGAACTTAGAACTACTTAAACCTGACTAACCTAACGACAACACACACATTCATACCCGACGCAGGATTCGAATCTGCGACCGTGGAGTGTTGTAAACAAGTTTTGGGCTGTTCAGTGGAATTCTAGTGATGCTTGATTTATTGTGCCATTCTTTGTACAAGGTTGAATCTGTTGATCCCTTTTTACAATGGCAAGGCCTGGTAAAGTATTTAAAAAAATATAGTAAGTCCCATATTTCCAATATAAAGCGGAAAACTGACATTGAGGTTAGGGTCGGGCCTGCAGATGCAAACATTAGCTTGTCTCCAAAATGGCAAAGATATGGATTTACAAAAATATCAGTGCAAGACTGCCACCGTCTCCCCTTAAAGTGTAACATGCGCTAAACAGATCAACATTATATATAAAAGCTTAGCTTCTCTTGTAGCTTATTATCTTCGAGACAAATATTATATGCGAAAGCTTTTCTTTTCTTTTAGCAACACTAATGTCTAGGGGACCGATGACCACAGATGACCAGAGTTCAGTAGTGCTCAGAGCCATTTGACCATTTTTGAACTGCACCAGACACTTGTCTTAAATAGCCGTTGCCGACTGCGGCACCGTATTCTGCGTGTATTCTCTCTGTATTTGAATACGCATGCCTATCTATACCAGTTTGTTTGGTGCTTCAGTGTATTTCGATTTTTTCGTAACGAGTACAGGGTTATTACAAATGATTGAAGCGATTTCACAGCTCTACAATAACTTTATTGTTTGAGATATTTTTACAATGCTTTACACACACATACAAAAACTCAAAAAGTATTTTTAGGCATTCGCAAATGTTCGATATGTGCCCCTTTAATAATTTCGGCAGACATCAAGCCGATAATCAAGTTCCTCCCACACTCGGCGCAGCATGTCCCCATCAATGAGTTCGAAAGCATCGTTGATGCGAGCTCGCAGTTCTGGCACGTTTCTTGGTAGAGGAGGTTTAAACACTGAATCTTTCACATAACCCCACAGAAAGAAATCGCATGGGGTTAAGTCGGGAGAACGTGGGGGCCATGACATGAATTGCTGATCATGATCTCCACCACGACCGATCCATCGGTTTTCCAATCTCCTGTTTAAGAAATGCCGAACATCATGATGGAAGTGCGGTGGAGCACCATCCTGTTGAAAGATGAAGTCGGGGCTGTCGGTCTCCAGTTGTGACATGAGCCAATTTTCCGCGGGCTACGCGTGAAATTTGCCCGCACGCGTTCAACCATTTCTTCGCTCACTGCAGGCCGACCCGTTGATTTCCCCTTACAGAGGCATCCAGAAGCTTTAAACTGCGCTTCCATCGCCGAATGGAGTTAGCAGTTGGTGGATCTTTGTTGAACTTCGTCCTGAAGTGTCGTTGCACTGTTATGACTGACTAATGTGAGTGCATTTCAAGCACGACATACGCTTTCTCGGCTCCTGTCGCCATTTTGTCTCACTGCGCTCTCGGGCGCTCTGGCGGCAGAAACCTGAAGTGCGGCTTCAGCCAAACAAAACTTTGAGTTTTTCTACGTATCTGTAGTGTGTCGTGACCATATGTCAATGAATGGAGCTACAGTGAATTTATGAAATCGCTTCAATCACTTGTAATAGCCCTGTGTAGCCCTTCATAACCTCACTTACACATTTCAGGTGCCAAACTGCACAAGATACCGCTCTCAATTTGACGCTGACGTGGAACGAAAACGACCACTCGCGACAGGCGAGACTTAGTATCGGAATAAAACGCCAGGGGCGCTGCAGTCGACCTGCTTGTCCTCGTCTCGGCTAGTCAATTGAGACAGACAGCCGATCGGTGCTGCAGATAGGATGGCCGTTGCTTGCTTGCTGGCGGCGGCATCGGCTCGGGGGCTGCATGCCGAGGTCAGGGCCGCGGCCACGTGTTTGCCGCCGGCGCGCACGCCGGCTGCAGGCGTAATTAAATCTGCGCGCGACTCTGCCGCCGCCGTAATGAAACGCGCTGCAGCCGGCCTCCTGTAATTCGCGCGAAATTGGCGCGCCCACGCCACGCTGGACCAATCGCCGACGCCTGCTGTACGCGAATCCCACTGCAGTCGTCAGGCACCCGGCGGGAGACAACATGTTACCCTACCGTTGACGTTAAAAACAGCTTCCAGTCGTCCCTGAATGAATGAATACGAGTCCTGTGCGATTTTCGAGGGAATCGAATACCATTATTCCTGCAAAATAGTGGAAACTATAGGTAACAACGATGGTGGATAGCGATCTCGCAACCTTGTCTCCAAAGGCTCAGTAATATTGGTATCCGATCACTAGCGGCCATGGAAGATGCGACAATTCATCCCCGCGCTCGCAGAACGAGTCCTCACGCGACTTCTGTGAACAGCGGCCCCGTCGTCGTGGGACACTGCATTACCATTGAGGAACAGCTGCGGTATGGATCTAATCTACCAAAACGAACAATACAGGGTGATTCAAAAAGAATACCACAACTTTAGGAATTTAAAACTCTGCAACGACAAAAGGCAGAGCTAAGCACTATCTCTCGGCGAATTAAGGGAGCTGTAAAGTTTCATTTAGTTGTACATTTGTTCGCTTGAGGCGCTGTTGACTAGGCGTCAGCGTCAGTTGATGCTAAGATGGCGGCCGCTCAACAGAAAGCTTTTTGTGTTATTGAGTACGGCAGAAGTGAATCGACGACAGTCGTTCAGCGTGCATTTCGAACGAAGTATGGTGTTAAACCTCCTGATAGGTGGTGTATAAAACGTTGGTATAAACAGTTTACAGAGAATGGGTGTTTGTGCAAAGGGAAAAGTTCTGGACGGCCGAGAACGAGTGATGAGAATGTAGCACGCATCCAGCAAGCATTTGTTCGCAGTCCAGGAAAATCGACTCGCAGAGCTAGCAGAGAGCTGCAAATTCCACAATCAACTGTATGGAGAGTCCTACGAAAAAGGTTAGTTATGAAACCTGAACGTCAACTACCCGAGGCGATGGATCGGCCGCCAGGCAGCCCGTGACAGAGCACTTCATCACTGGCCTCCAAGAAGCCCTGATCTTACCCCCTGCGATTGTTTCTTATGGGGGTATGTTAAGGATATGGTGTTTTGGCCACCTCTCCCAGCCACCATTGATGATTTGAAACGAGAAATAACAGCAGCTATCCAAACTGTTACGCCTGATATGCTACAGAGAGTGTGGAACGAGTTGGAGTATCGGGTTGATATTGCTCGAGTGTCTGGAGGGGGCCATATTGAACATCTCTGAACTTGTTTTTGAGTGAAAAAAACCTTTTTAAATACTCTTTGTAATGATGTATAACAGAAGGTTATATTATGTTTCTTTCATCAAATACACATTTTTAAAGTTGTGGTATTCTTTTTGAATCACCCTGTATAATCCTAGGTAGTATTGCGACCTTGGCAGAGTACCGATAGAGACCATAGAATGCCAACATGTGCGTACCCAAATAGCAACCGATCCCACGCCATGATTCACTCTTGGTAGAAAGCAGTCTGCTTCGTAAGCTTCGCACGGCGTAAGTCAAACTAAGACCAAGCTTTGGAAACAGTGTGGAGCAAGAGTCGTCCGACGAAATGACTCTTCCATTGCTCCACAGTTGAGGTTTTATCGCTTCGGTGCCATGTTTTCCTGTTAGCTTGTTGGGGGCATCTGAATCAGTGCTATGCGCTTTCGGAATTTCAGCTCGTCCTGCAATTCCCATCTTATGGAGCCCCTGTTATGATGCGAGTCGGCAATCGATATGTTCCGAGGAGCCAAATTTTTACGTCCTCGCTGCCAGTGGTAAATGGGTGGAAGTTGTCCAACGGATCCGTCGCCGTAGGAATCCGAACAGGCAAGCAAAAGATTACGTGACAGAAGTGCACATTAAATAAATATAATGTACTCGACTTTGCGAAAGAACTGCCCACACTGTTGACAACTTGTGGCAGACGCAGCTAGCTACACGTGGACGTCCAACACGGGTGTCGGTCTAAATACACTGAACCTTTGCTGACACAACTAATGGTCAACAACTCACATAACTTTGGCCAAGCGACAGGCTCGTAATCTCGACTAGCAGACAGATGCGCAGATGCCGCCGCTTAGAACACCGTCCTGGCGGTCGTCATAGGTCGCCGGGCTGGAGGTTCTTCATTGGTGGCGGATGTTCAAAGCGGCGCTCTCGAATCTCCGAGGCTCCGGCTCCGACAGTATCGATAAGCTGCTATTCTACGTCGTTTTGGTGGTGACAGAGTTCGCGCGTGCAAATCCAGTTCTGCAGTGACATTTACATTTGCAGCTGACGTCCCTCTTCGATGACCTTTTTCCACAATAACTCCGCACACACAGTCGTCCACGTTGTGACGCAGCGAATGACGTTTCCTCGCTTTCCATGGACGCCGTATAAATCTTCGATACGGTGATATCAGTGATAAGATTCGCTGATGACATTGCTATCCTGAGTGAAAGTGAAGAAGAATTAAATGATCTGCTGAACGGAATGAACAGTCTAATGAGTACACAGTATGGTTTGAGAGTAAATCGGAGAAAGACGAAGGTAATGAGAAGTAATAGAAATGAGAACAGCGAGAAACTTAACATCAGGATTGATGGTCACGAAGTCATTGAAGTTAAGGAATTCTGATACCTAGGCAGTAAAATAACCAATGACAAGGAGCAAGGAGGACATCAAAAGCAGACTCGCTATGGCAAAAAAGGCATTTCTGGCCAAGAGAAGTCTATTAATATCAAATACCGGCCTTAATTTGAGGAAGAAATTTCTGAGGATGTACGTCTGGAATACAGCATTGTGTGGTAGTGAAACATGGACTGTGGGAAAACCAGAACAGAAGGGAATCGAATCATTTGAGATGTGGTGCTACAGACGAATGTTGAAAATTAGGTGGACTGATAAGGTAATGAATGATGAGGTTCTACGCAGAATCGGAGAGGAAAGGAATATGTGGAAAACACTGATAAGGAGAAGGGACAGGATGATAGGACATCTGCTAAGACATGAGGGAATGACTTCCATGGTACTAGAGGGAGCTGTAGAGGGCAAAAACTGTGGAGGAAGACAGAGATCGGAATACGTCAAGCAAATAATTGAGGACGTAGGTTGCAAGTGCTACTCTGAGATGAAGAGGTTAGCACAGGAAAGGAATTCGTGGCGGGCCGCAAACTGACCACAAATGACATTTGTCACGCATTGAGGGGACAGCGCAGATACCGTTCGTGGTCGACAGCGCCACTGCGGACTTGTCTGGCATCCGTATTTATGTTCGAGCATGCATTTCTCGCCGTGTACACACATTTTTGTCGAACAGCTGCACATCCGTTCCAACCTGCTTAGTATACTAAAGCCTTGGCTTCCCTGTAGAACTTTAACCCCCGCCGCCCCTCCAGTTCTCTCCATTTCTTGATGCCGAAGGATGTCCTGCTAACCGAACCCTTCCTTTGGTCATGTTATACTCCGTTAATTGTTCTCCCATTATCCATTCCGTTCAATTGCTTTTTCATATGCTTTAGTTCGTCGTGGGAAAGCCGTAAAGCTTTTATTTCTTCTCCTAGAATTGTAATTCCCTACCTAAATTTCTCCTTGGTAACCGTCACATCTTGCTCATTGTTCAGACTGAATGACATTGGGCCTGCCTACAACCCTGCCTCACTCTTCTCAGCTACCTTCTACCTTTCACATCCTTCCACTGTTAGTGACTGCGTCTGGTTTGAAAAACTTTTCGCTCCTCGTATTTTGCACCCATCTGCCGCCCCCGCCCCTTACGTTCTGAATTTCAAAGAGTATATTCCATTAAACATCGTCAACAACATTCTCCCAATCTACAAAGCGTACAAATGTAGGTTCCCCAATTCGTCAGTCTGTGTTCGAAGATAAGTAGAGTGCTCCTACACATGCTTGTAAACTGATTTTTTTATAACAACTAACTGCCTGCAGCCTGTCGTACCGATCTTGAAAAGCGAATACACAATTCTCTCTGATGTGTCCACCATGCAGGTTACCACTGTTTACAGTTCATGAAATTAGCTCGTCCCCTGAGTTTAGAGAGATCCGGGAAAGCTACCGAGAGTTTGTTAGTGAGTCGCTCGAGAGCACGGATGGCAGAAGCTGGAGAATTCGTTCATAATGAATGTTTATACAGGATAAAGTTTCACCCAGGCCATGACAAAATGGTTCAAATGGCTCTGAGCACTATGGGACTTAACATCTATGGTCATCAGGCCCCTATAACTTAGAACTACTTAAACCTAACTAACCTAACGACATCACACACATCCATGCCCGAATCAGGATTCGAACCTGCGACCGCGGTTCCAGACTGAAGCGCCTAGAGCCGAAGGGCCACACCGGCCGGCAGCTTTTGTGAAATGTGCAGCTTTTGAGCTTGATGCAGTGTAAAAAAAAATAGTTTTTGTACCACGTGGTACAGGAAAACAGCCGGTCGGGACGGAGAACTAGTAAGGAAAAAACAAATCGTTACACAGAAATATGCATGTGTCTTGAAAGTGTAAGTAAATTCAATTTACTGATGTTTACAAAGTGGTCTGGTCCTTACTTTAGAATAGATTAAAAAATATTTCTCACTTATTTTTGAAGTCATTCTTTTGATATCTTTACCACAGATACATTTAGCAGAAAAGCCAGTAGTCAGCCGTAATTTTCACACCATATCTCAGTATTTCCCCATGATTTTCGCTGCGTCAGAAGAAACTGATCAGACATATGTTTGAAACAGCTGGTGTCCTCCAACGACAGTTTGACACATTAAATCTGGTGTTTTCTTGAGTCACCTCCGCACAGATTTAGTAAATACGATTTCATATTGCCGTGTATCCTACTTGCATTTATCGCATCCCTTTACCAATTTTTAATAAACAGTGCGATATGTAAGCTCCTGTGTACTCGTTGAAGACTAAATTTACGTAATTCTTTGAATGGTTGCTGTTCTACTTGTTCATGAACGTACGCTAGATGCGTAATAAACATTTGTTCACAAAGATTTTCTAAATATTCCAGTGTCAGGACTTTGATACAAGAGCCTTCAAACACCGAAAATCTCATTTTTAACACACATTTATTTTCGGCTTTTTTATTTATTGTTTTTTTTTAAGAATCTCATACCTATGAAACTGAAAATGCAGCATTATTCATCTACAACAACCAAATCTACTCTGTCCAGGATGTGTCTCTGAAATTTTTTCAGTTGCAATTATTTGCAACCTAGAAAAGTGCTGAAAATATGTAATTACATCAGGGATTTTGGTGTGTATGTAGCAGAAAAAACAAGATGTATCAGGATAAGTCTCACAGTACGTTCAGAGGAAGGTACAGATACCACCAAACTATGAATTGTATTAAAAACTTCACAGAATTTGTCAGGTTGCAAAGAATGTCATGAGCACTATGAATTCGGTTCTTACAACGGGTGTCGGAGGCAACAACAATTCTGAGGAGGAAAAACGTTCGACCATGAAATAATAATTTCAATAAACTAACGCTATCTACTATACGGCGCTCTTCGAAAAATAAATGCTAAGTTAACGCAGCTATTTTCATCAAAAAGAACCAACATCAGTGAATCATCGCGATTTTGAATCGCCTATTGAAACCGTGGTGCCCACTATCGTATCGTATGGGGTCAGAACTCGGACTTCCAAAATTACAGCGTGTTTTCACTCATGACTCGGCTTGGAGGACGTCTGTTAACTGCATGAGGGGTTTTCTTTAAAATTTGGATCCTCCTCCCCACTTGTTGAGATATTATTGGATCCCCCCCTCCCCCCCGGCCCTCAATTTCCCACAAGTGAGGTTTACCCGATAGTCTGGTAAAAATGAAATTTTTAAAATTTGTTTTAAACACTGATTAAAATACTTCAATAAAAACTGTTTTAACAAGTGATTAAAAACACGGTTTTAAACATGCCAATGCTGAGTATATTCTGAGAGACACAGATAATGACAAAAAGGCTCCCTAAAAAACTGAACTTTTAACATTTAGTTACTTTGCAAATGAAAGATAACATTGTTTGTACGTTCCTTTAAACCATATGATTACGTAGCTTGGATTTTATGATCACTTACGAGAAATGCTGTCGTTTAACTTCAGCTTAGCTTCCTTCCGCAAACGATTAACTGCATGCTCGCACGCGTATTTCGACATGTCGGTATGCCGCTGAACAAACGCATTGTTAAAGTTTTTATACAAATCCATGTTAAACATAACATCAGCTTCATATGCGTTGCAAAATATCACGACCTACTGACAAGCATTGATTTCGAACAGCCTGGGAGAGGACTCCCAGTATGAAATCTGACACTTTTTTCAAATCGGGGAGTCCCGGGCATGCACACATGTAAAGTATTCAGTTCAGTTAGGCCATGAAGATTGGTGGGCACTTTAATATTGTCTATACTCGGGATTAATTATGTAAAACATGATGTTACCGCTATGATAGTGTACATTCTCTGAAATAAAAAGTTGATGTGAGGTTTTCGTAGCCCGCTTTTGAGATTTTGGCGGACCTGTCCATTCTGAGCTCACGTAATTAGCGGACGTCGTGTGTCCCCTTGGCGCGGCAGCGGCTCGGTGACGTCACACGGGCTACCTGTCAGCCGTCGCAGGCCTTGGGAGACGAGGGCAGGGAGCAGCCAGCTGTAGCTTGCCAGCAGCGGCCGTGGCCAGTGTGGCTCTCATCTCCGCGGTCAGCCGAGGCGGAGGCGAGAACAACGCCTGCGTATCGACCCACTTTCTGCAGCCGCCGTAGCGCGATACACCCACACAGCACGTGACGCGCCAGCAAGCACGCGTTTTAATAATTGCCCAGGTGTTGCGCCGGAACGGTACGAAAACATCTCACCTGCAAAAACACCTCAATTTCTAATCGCCGTATTTGACTTCTCACGTTCTGTGTTACCTGTTGTTCGTGCCTCTGAATTACCGACAGGGCAGACTAAACTTCCGACCAGAGTGGTTGCACGCACAACCGACAAAGCGAGACACGCACGCAGCGACAGTGTACGCCCCCCAGTAATCTTCCAAACACATCGGTCACGCGCAAAATGACGCGACATTCCAACGTCACTTATTTACGACAACACGCCGCACACTCCATTTACTTCGCAGATTTACACTACTGGCGATTAAAATTGCTACACCAAGAAGAAATGCAGATGATACGCGGGTATTCATTGGACAAATATACTAGAACTGACATGTGATTACATTTTCACGCAATTTGGGTGCATAGATCCTGAGAAATCAGTACCCAGAACAACCACCTCTGGCCGTAATAACGGTCTTGATACGCCTGGGCATTGAGTCAAACAGAACACGGATGCGACCATCACGATGCTGTAAACAGAACCTGAATTCATCCGAAAAAATGACGTTTTGCCATTCGTGCACCCACGTTCGTCCCTGAGGCGCTCCTGTCTGTGATGCAGCGTCAAGGGTAACCGCAGCCATGGTCTCCGAGCTGATAGTCCATGCTGCTGCAAACGTCGTCGAACTGTTTGTGCAGATGGTTATTTAGTCCATGCTGCTGCAAACGTCGTCGAACTGTTCGTGCAGATGGTTGTTGTCTTGAAACTTCCCCATCTGTTGACTCAGGGATCGATCCGTTACAGCCATGCGGATAAGATGCCTGTAATCTCGACTGCTAGTGATACGAGGAAATTGGGATCCAGCACGGCGTTCCGTATTACCCTCCTGAACCCACCGATTCCATCTTCTGCTAACAGTCATTGGATCTCGACCAACGCGAGCAGCAATGTCACGATACGATAAACCGAAATCGCGATAGGCTACAATCCGACCTTTATCACAGTCTGAAACGTGATGGTACGCATTTCTCCTCCTTACACGAGGCATCACAACAACGTTTCACCAGGCAACGCCGGTCAACTGCTGTTTGTGTGTGAGAAATCGGTTGGAAACTTTCCTTATGTCCGCACGTTGTAGGTGTTGCCACCGGCGCCAACCTTGTGTGAATCCTCTGAAAAGCTACTCATTTGCATATCACAGCATATTCTTCCTGTCGGTTAAATTTCACGTCTGTAGCAAGTCATCTTCGTGGTGTAGCAATTTTAATGGCCAGTAGTGTAGTTATACTGCAGAGTACTGTAATGGAAATAAGTATTCATACACTAGAGCGTGGAAAAGTAAACTGGCTTTATTGATAATACGAAACCAAGATCACTAATTGGATATGCACTATACACATTGGCCAGTCGCCAATGCAGCTATAGGTGGTATGTTGAACGAGAATGAACAAGCCTTTACAAAACAAAATACAAAAACGTCTGCCAAGTTCTCTACTGCGCTGGGAATTAAGTATTCAAACACCAACAGAAAATGACACTTCTAACAAAGCCAGAACACGTTTAATACTTCGTATGCATACCCTTCCGATGTATTACTTCTCGCAGCCTCCGTGGCATGGAATGGACCAATTGTCTTGTAGTTCCCGACGTAATACCTTCCCATTCTCGAAGGAGAGCCTGTTTCAAAGAGGCCTTACTACGGATGTCGTGTTTTCCCACTCCACAATCGTTCGATGGGATTCAGGTCCGGACTCTGAGCTGTCGTTTTAAGAGTGTGTAGAATGTTGTAGAGCAACCACAGCCGGACAATTTGCGCCGTATGTTTGGGATCATTGTCCTGTTGGAAGTAATAATTTCTAGGAAGACCCAAGGCGTCAACACTCTGTTGTAAGTTCTGTTTGAGAATGTTCATATACGCAAATCTGCCCATGGTACCTTCCACAACAGTAATTTCCCGACACCGGAGGCTGACGTACAGCCCCATACCATCACTCCACCACCTCCGTGTTTCACCCTGGGTTGAATGTTGTTTCGGTCGAGGTCTGTATTCGGTCTTCTCCAGATCAAGATCCTACCATCACTGTGCACGATATTAAATTTGCTTTCATCACTAAACAGTACAGTATCCCAGAAGTCTGCTGTCTTGGATACATGCTGTTTCGCGAATTCCATCCGCCACTTCCTGTTCTTTTTGCTGATGTAGGGCTATCGTCTCGGGACCCTGGCTCTGTAGCCCGAACGATTGAGAATGGTACGAACTGCCCTTGGAGTGATGTCCTTTCGGAAGTGGTCATGTACATATGCGGATAGTGCCGACGCTGTCATTTTCGGGTTTTTCTTGATGATTCTTATTTGCATTCTGGTCTCTCTTGTTGTAAGCTTCTATGGACGAACGTGTCGTTCACAGTTTATTACTACATGTCTGTCCTTATACCGCTAAATGATAGATTGTACAGTCGCTCGGCTTCGTCTTATGATGATCGCAATTTCGGCATACGACTTGTGTTGAAGATATTGGGCGACAACGATGTTTCGTTCCTCAGTGGTCGTTTCCTTCCCCTTGCGGCCCATTCTGCTGTGCCACGGTACCCAAGTCCGACGTGCTGTTGCGTCACGGCCGCCACACGACTACACAAGTGTGGCAGGCACTCCGGGGCTGCGTCAGCCGTTTGTTCGGTTGAAAGTAGTCCGCTCTATGAATACATTTTGCCCTTTAGATTATGCTTATCCATTACGGATATTTTAGAACCGTGACTGTATATTAATGTAAATAAATTATACAAAACTGCAACCAGTCACTTTTTCATTAATAATGCTTTATTACATTGACAACATAGAACAGAATCTCCGAATACTACATTTTGCCAACAAAGGCACAGTACTTGACCTTCTTGAAGAAATTGAAATATTTGTCTACACAAATACAGCACCTGACAACCTACTCAATGATCAAACTGAACTGAGAAACAAATTCTTCCTTCAGAACTTTGAAGATCTACTAGTTCAAAACAAGTAACCACCCAATAAACCCTACACCGGCTCCCCAACCCCCCCCTCCCAATGACTCACCTCCCCTCTCCTTACATCCTAACCACACTGGTGTCAATGTAATATACTACCACAGAATAAGACATGTACCATATCTCTATATGTTAAAGCCCTCCATTGCTAACATAAATCAGTACTTTATACATATTAATTCTAGCTGGAACAAACATAAGCTGCCTTTACCAATCTCCCAGATCACTCTAATGTTAGAATAAAAATAAGTCAACAGTTAAAGAATCTTTTGTTCGTGATTTTTAAAATATTAAATGTGCAGCCATTCAAACAGCTTTAATCCATTACAAACACTTTAACTCTTATACATATACCTTTAGCTAAAATAAAAAGAATCTGCTCTTGATAATACTCCAGATCACGTTAACGTAACAACAGAAATAAGCCAACATTTCATCTGAAGATTTGTTATTAATTTAAATATACAGGTCCTAGTCATACAGACAACTGCACCTCACTGCAGAACCAATAACTCTGTATTATTGATTCCTAGGGATTCATGTAAAAAAAAAACCTGCCTGTAACATACAAATAGAAATAACATAACAGATCACCTGAAATTTATTCTTGTAGTAGTTTATTATCATTTTCTCTAGTGCTCTCATGTTATCAACATTCTAATGAAGAAACTTGCCCTTATATCGACTTTAACACATGTAAAGAACAACAAATTACATCTCTGTACAAAGTTGGCCTATGCCATATCTCTCTGTCAAGATCTTTGTTATAAGCAACAGTTGTAAAGCGCATGCTGGATGCTGGTAAAGTGTCCCTGTTAAAGTGTGAACTAATATAGTTCGTGTGATAGTGTTCTGGACATCAAAATGGAGGCAGACAGATACGAAAAAAGCCGCCTATACTGTCGCAGTAAGTAAAAACTAAATTTACATCGATATCGAAAGATAAGGTATAGTCATGGCGATACATTAAAGTGTGACCCATCTTTCTGCCATAGAACCAGCACCCAGCATTATGCTACTACCAGTAATGATGTAACTTCCCGGATTCTCCCGAAATCATCTGAAGATGAACCTGAAAGGGTTCGAAAACCGGTTAATGTAATAAAGCATTATTAATGAAAAGGTGACTGGTTGCAGTTGTGTATAATTTATTTACATTAACATTTTGCCCTGTCGTAGACCGTGCGGAGTGTAACATATTTTATTTTCCCAGAATAAGATTCATGGCATACGGGAAGCTTCATTACCAAGAACATGGTTGCCTGACGCTACATCATCGTACTTGTTCGTATCGGCGCTGTGGGTGATTTACTACCCCATCGTAGTTTGTCACCACCTACTGTGTGACTACTTATTTCCATGACTGTATGTGGATCTACATAATTAATTAACTTGGCATTTGAATTCCGACGGATGATTTCGTCACGAAAAGGCAAGAGTAATGTGCGCTATTTTATGATTCTCGCCGCTCTTTCGATTTGACACATTTCAACACGAAATTCCCTATAGTGTTTATTTCATGAAGCGTTTCCTTGCCGATCAGTTGTGCCAGAATTAGTGTATTCTCCTTACAGCGTTTGCAGTGTCGCAAGAAATTCCTTCGCAATAACACAGTCGGTGGATGCTAGGGTGAAAACTCTGAGCACAGTATCCTTTCAAGCAAACAAGGAAGTACTCGTGAAAAGTAAAAGTAAAAACAAAAAATTGATAGACACAACATGTGGAAATCCTGGCCTGGTAACGAAGCTTGTGCTGGGTGGAAGCAGCCCACAATGGTGGCGCTGTCGGTACTCGCGTTGTGGCTGCGTTACGCTCGGCTTCCGTCGCTGACTCACCAGGAACATTCCACGGTATTTTCCTCCAGACAGGGCGCACCTGCTTCTCGCTCGAGAGTCCGGTGCTGCTTACTTCAACGATGTTGCATTAGGCAGGGCTATCCTCTTACACAGGACTGAAATTGGATACCGATGCGCAGCTAGGCATATTCCAGAATTCAAGATCCTGGCACAGCTCCTAGCGAGACATACCGCAGCCTTGCACGGTAGATAGCGTTACTACGACACGTGATGTACAGTATACGTGTTCTGCATGCGTTCGTTGTTTGCGTACTGTTCGTGAGGTGCGGATAGGAAACCAGATCAGCATCTACCTAGACAAATGAGGGAAATGTGAAAATCATCGAACAAGTCTGGCGTTTCAGCCGTATGGTTTACCTCCCTGACTCCAAAGGCAAGGTTTTACAGCGAATTATGTGATTTCGACAAATCTACTAGACTCGTTGACGTGTGTATATTGCCTAATATGACCTAAACAGTATTACCAGTTGAACAAAACATAACGGAGACTTGCTAGCGACACAGTAAAACGTCGTAGCCATCCTCAACCACAAAGTGCCGCATGGCAAAAGGAAGGGAAATTCCGGTCTAATGCGCCGTCGATGCCAAGGTAATTAGAGATACATTGCACGCTCGTATTAGAGATGGAAAAGGACGGAAATGGGTTCATATGGTTCAAATGGTTCTGAGCACTATGGGACTTAGCATCTGAGGTCATCAGTCCCCTAGAACTTAGAACTACGTAAACCTAACAAACCTAAGGACATCACTCATACCCATGCCCGATGCAGGATTCGACCCGCGGCCATAGCAGTCGCGCGGTTCTGGACTGAAGCGCCTAGAACCGCTCGGCCACCGCGACGGAAATGGACCTTAAAAGGACATACTGGCCTTCACCTTAAGCTATTTAGAGAAATAATACAAAATCTAATTCTAGGGGATTTCAACCACCGTTCTCCCGAATGGGAATGCCGTGCCTTGCGACTGCGACATGTTGCTCGGTTTTATGGCAGAGCCAGCTTGAGTTGTCGAACATCGCTTAACTAGCAAACCGTCCGACGGGAACAGGTAATGTGATCCGATGAAGCAGTGCTCATGAAGAGAAAGCGTATGAAAAGACTTGCCATCTGAGAAACGTGGCATAGGCTACGTAATATTTTGGCTGTCGTGAATGGATTGTAGGGCTACAGTGACAGAAAAGTTAACTTGAAAGGTCTATAAAATTTGCTCAGAGGGGGAAATTGGAAGACTGTTATTATCTAACTCTCACTAATGAAAGTCAGATTTGTTCGGTTATGTAATATCGAGCATTCTGTCGCTTTCAGTCTGCAGATTTTAATTTGACCAGGACCTCATGTACCCGCCCTCATCTTTTTCCCTCCATAATTGTAGGATTTGTAATTTAGTGCTCGGAAATGTTCCCGAAAACAGTACGACGCAGTTCCGCAAAAAGTTAAGAAATCGCCCTTGAAAATCAGATTTCCATCTGCTGTAGACTATACGACATATAAAGCATGTTAAGTTTCCGGTACTTACGTACCGTAAAAGTCTAGTTGTCACAGAGTCAATGGTTATAATCTCGTGGGTAGAAACTATTTTTTACTCTTGGTTAAAATTTCGTAGTTTATTTTTAACAAATAGAAAAGTTAATTAAAATATTGAATCATACATTTTGGTAAAAATATCTTTCTATTTTTAATAACTAACCGTATGAAACTTACGAGTATTCACAAAAGAACTGCTCCCTGCAATGGGCGGCCTTTGGATGAATGTTGTATGTTCCATATTACCGTTTGGTGTGAGGTGTCATGACAATGATGGGAGTACATTGTAATGTAAATTTTGTTTACAGTGTAAAAGTGCGCGCGCACACACACGCACACGCACAACGTTCGCGCACGTGAGAGAGGGGGGGGGGGGAGAGGAAGAGAAACAGTATGTATCGGAGGGTTGGTGGGGTGGCAGAAACAAAAGAAAAAATAAGAACAAGGACGGATGATGTGCATGTGTAGCTCGTGCTGCAGCACTCCTCTTGTGAAGCTTGGCACGCACAGTGATGCATTCTTGAGACTCAACTGCCGCAATTCTTTGTCTCGAACCCTTGATGGTATACTTGTTCGCCACGCAACGCAAAGAATAGTGTCCATATCAACGTTTGGCTAAACGAAGGCAGAAAGCTGAAACTTCCGTGCTGCACTGTTCTAAAAGCACTGCATGTAAACGAAACAAAGTTGCTGAGGTAGCTTTCTGGGAAACGTTTTACTTGTTGCCTAAAGCCGGCCGCCGTGGCCAAGCTGTTCTAGGCGCTCCAGTCCGGAACCGCGCTGCTGCTACGGTCGCAGGTTCGAATCCTGCCTCGGGCATGGCTGTGTGTGATGCCCTTAGGTTAGTTAGGTTTAAGTAGTTCTAAGTTCTAGGCGACTGATGACCTCAGAAGTTAAGTCGCATAGTGCTCGGAGCCATTTGAACCTTTTTTGTGATTATCTTTCCTTTGTTGGTCGTATTTATTACGAAACTTCAAAGTTGAGTAACTGAGTGCCCGACGTTCGAAGAATTATCAGGTAATTGAGTGTTGATTTCTATTGCTAATCTGAGGGAAGCAGAAATTGATAGTCTTCAACTTTAAGTCATATTTCGAAATGCGTATGTGCATTGAGGTGAATGCTATGTCAAAAAGCACCACATCATAGAGGGGAATGCTAGGTTAAAAGGCAGAGTGAAAAAAATGACCCAGACGGGATTTGGTACCAAACTCTAGGTTTCCAGCCACAGTTCATACCTCTAAATAGATCACCAGATCAGATGCGAAATACATCCCATTACTACGTTCTCGTGGTACAGGTGCTATCTCGACTTACGTCGGCTGTTCGCTAGATGGCAGTGGTATCATTTTCACAACTTACATTCGTCGTATTCAGACAGTTTCTACGAAATATGTATAAATTATATACAAGACCCATCCCCGTGAATCAATGAATCTACGAAACTATTAAATCCAATGAAACGAAGATTTAAATCTGATAAAACAGAGGCGCGTTCCGAATCTTATTCCCTTCTTCCGAGTAATGTATAAAACATTATTCCCTCATTTACACCTATCACCATAAGCACACAGCTATGTTAAAGAGCTTTAAATATTTTGTACTTAAGGGGCTCCGGAACGCCCTATAATTGCAATGTTAAAATAACGCTTATAAATTACATCTTTCCTCACAAAGTATTTGAGGTAGGAAGTTGAACTTTTTACAGATTATTTATTGGAATATGGGCTACAACTTAACACAGGGATTTTACAAAATTTTAGTTCAGTTATTAAAGATGATTTTTTTTAAAATTGTAATGAAAATTCACAACATTTTTTGCAATTTTTTTATTTATATATTCAAAAATATACAGTTTTTTGGAAAAAGGCCGTGTTAAATTATGAAGAAGGTACTGTGTAACATTTACTGAAAGTTTGAAACAAATATGTTTGGAAGATCCTTAGAAAACATGTAATTAGTATGAGAAAATAAAAGTTTTGAGAATCGAGCGACAAAGATTGGATTAACTTTTTAGTGCATTCCAGGTCCATAGGATGGATTATCTTCATCCTCTGCAAACTCCTCCTCCAGCTTCCTCTTGTTCCTCCTCCTGTTTACTCTTGCTTGTATTAGACTCTTTACAGCCCTGTCTGCAGCCCGAAGGCGTTCCTTGTCTAAAGCAAGCATCGCTCGTACCATTGTTGTTTACAGTAATAACACATACCTTTGGCTTTCCAACATTTCTCCTTTTCTTAAAAGCCTACAGAGGATTTCTAATAACTTTACTTTTACTCATTATTATACTTCAACAAAACAGAGACTCAAGAAACAGAATTAATTACGAATATTTTCGAGATAACGACAGAGTAAATAAACATGAAACAGTCGACAATCACACCAGTGATATATATTGAACCATCACAGGTTAGCCACAACACATACTTTATCTCTCATCACTAAAATGTACCTGATGAACACGGACGTTAATAATAACACCATTTGACAGCAGTTTAACAGCGCCACAGTGGGTCACGCCCATGTAGAACACATTTCAAAAAAAATTTAAAAATAGTTGTAGTCTTCGGAATTGAATAAATTATATATCTATATATCTATTAAAAGGTTCAGATTCAGAAAACGCAAAAAAGTAAAAATTGAACTTTTCATGATTTTGAGTCTTTCCGGAGCCCCTTAAGAGGTCGGCATTAAAAAAAAATTTTAAAAAACGCGTCTTGCAGCTTCAGTAAATTGATGTCAGAGTGCTGACCTTCAAATCGTTTGAATATGAATGAAATCGAAGAAGGCAGAGCATTCCGTAAGGTCCCGTTGAGTATCAGACAGTGGTCTGGACCATAGTGATTGCTTCGCGGAATGGCTGTGACAGTTGTTTCGGCACGGATGTCTGCTGGTCCTGGGACACGTGGCGCCGCCAGCCTGCCTGCGCGCGGTGTGACGCACGCGGTCGGGTCACAGCTGCTGCGTGGGCCCGCGCTGTTGTCTCGCCGCACCGCACGCAGCTTAGCGGCTTCGGCCTCGGCTTAGCTCGGCAGCAGGGAGTGCTCAGCGCCGTAGCGCGGGGTCGCACTCACCTGCGCCTGGCCCGGCACACGTCTCGCAGACACCCCCACCAACACGGGCGCTGCCCAACCGCGAGGAGCCTATTACCCACGCCCGTAATAGCGCGCAGGGAAAACACAGCATCGCAAACAGTACCTCTCCGTATTTCTCTGTTGCATTCGGCCTCCAGGCTTCATCTTACACTAACAAGGGGAGGCCGCCAATTGTGAAATTCAGATTCGACTCATACTGCGCATAGTAAAAGCTCATGGCCAGAGGTGTACTGTGGCAAAGCACCAAGATGCACTTCTCAGCCGTTGTCGAGAAAATCGACAGTTAAAAGAAACCGTTGCGGTGAAACACACTCTACGATCTCTGATTTCCTAAAGCGTCGTTGCGCAGCGGTAAGCGCTCGGGTTCGTAATCCGAAGGTCGCCGCATTGAATCTCGCGGCATACAACTTTTTTTTAGTATTTATTTTTTGTGATTCAAATATATATATATATATATATATATATATATATATATATATATATATATATATATAATTACAAAAAACAAATCATGTTCGAAGTCGCCAGTTTTTCCACGACAAAGGACTTTCAACAACTTATTATATGCATAATTGTTGCAACTGATTGCCGGGAATTTTGTATATATTTATATGGTACTTGAGTTAAAGAGACTACAAACTAGTGTGAAAGACTGTAGATCCCCGAGTTTGATGAAAAAAATCTTTGCACACGTCCAAAGCATCTAATGCTCTTGGTGTTGGGAAGAATTCACTTCTAACTACACGCAATAGCAACCATTCTTGTGATGACCGTCTAGATTACGAACATACCTTCACTTGGCGAAAGCAGCACACCTTTCGGAGGTATAGAAAAAGTTTATTTACTCCCTCAATTTTCAAAGGTCAGTTCTACGATTTTCTACATTTAAAGTCGCTCTAGCCTCCACATATGTCTGTTCCCATTTTATCCGTAGCCCGCAAGCTACATTCTCCCAAGGGGCCGGCTGGGGAGGCCGAGCGGTTCTAGGCGCTACAGTCTGGAACAGCGCGGCCGCTACGGTCGCAGGTTCGAATCCCGCCTCGGGCGTGGATGTGTGTGATGTCCTTAGGTTAGTTAGGTTTAAGTAGTTCTAGGGGACTGATGACCTTAGAAGTTAAGTCCCATAGTGCTCAGAGCCATTTGAACCATTTTTTTGTGTACCATTTTTTTCTGCATCTAATGTAGATCTCACTTTCAGGCATAGCGCGAAATATGGAACACACAGTGCAGTGGTTTGAGTGAGAGTAACATTTTGGCTTTTTTGGGGGGGGGGGGGGGGCAACAGTTTGCATGAACGTTTCGCTGACAGTAGCGAGAATGATACGCGCCTGCGTGTAGTATGACAGGTGAGTGTCGATAAGCGGCTCCGCTGTCAGTGGTGGTGCTCGCGGCCGCGGCTGCACATCACTTATTTACGGCTACAGGCAGCCAGCCAGCCTGTGGCGCGTCCGTCAGCGTTGTCACCGGCCTCCCACAGACCGGTAAACGCTCACCTGTTGACGGCGCTCGTCAATCTTTCACGTCCGCGTACTGTTCCTCAGTAACCAGGCGGCGCAGATCAGACGCTAGCGTCCCTGTTTATTTCGCGCGTCCTGTCCTGAAGGGAATCCGGAACTCTGGTCAGGAGTACTAAAATTGGTACTTCAGCGTTGAAGCTGAATAACTGAAGCAACCTGCTGACAAGGGCACTAAGCGAGAAACATTTCACGCATAGACAAATACCAAACACTTCATTAGAAATAAAGTAAGAGAAACTTTTCGTTAGACCACAGGGGCTGCAGTGAATTTGTGGTGTCACCGCCAGACACCACAATTGCTAGGTGGTAGCTTTTAAATCGGCCGCGGTCCGCTAGTATACGACGGACCCGCGTGTCGCCACTGTCAGTAATTGCAGACCGAGCGCCGCCACACGGCAGGTCTAGAGACAGATCCTAGCACTCAGCCCCAGTTGTACAGCCGACGTTGCTAGCCGTGGTTCACTGACAATTACGCTCTCATTTGCCGAGACGGTAGTTAGCATAGCCTTCAGCTACATTTGCTACGACCTAGCAAGGCGCCGTATTCAATTTATATTGAGATTCTATTAATGTATCATCAAGAGCGATGTTCTACAAATGTGGATTAAAGTTAAGTATTCCAGAAGCTACGTACTTTTCTTTATAGCATTCATTACGTATCCTGTTTCAGACCTCACGCCAGCCTGCGTGAGTTTAAGCGCGTGCTTTCGGCTTCCTCCCATTGTGTCTAGGCTGTCTTGTCTAGACACAACAGAATTGGTTGGTTCAAATGGGTCTGAGCACTATGGGACTCAACTGCTGTGGTCATAAGTCCCCTAGAACTTAGAACTACTTAAACCTAACTAACCTAAGGACAGCACACAAATCCATGCCAGAGGCAGGACTCGAACCTGCGACCACAGCGGTCGCGCGGCTCCAGACTGAAGCGCCCAGAACCGCTCGGCCACTTCGGCCGGCAGGGCCGCAGTGAATTAAACCTCATACGCAAGACTACTGGGATCAAACTGTCAAACAGTTGGATAGCTACATAATCAGTTACGTGTGTCAAATTAAACGTTAGTAGTGTAACATATCACTTTGAACCTAATACGCTTGTAGGGTATATATTCTGTGTCCATACGGACGACTGTTAGGATGGCTGTCCAAAATTTACCATCACAGAAGTAAAAGGCCATTGGGTACCCCGGATGGTGCGTCAGCTTCAATTGGCTTGGCTGTTTTTTCCACAACGGGAGCAGGCTGACAATGGACAGAAACCGCTCTTCATCCAAAGGTTATATAAACCGTGTTCAAAGATAATTAAAATATACAAAAGGTGAGCCGACCGCGGTGGTCTAGCGGTTCTGGCGCTGCAGTCCGGAACCGCGGGACTGCTACGGTCGCAGGTTCGAATCCTGCCTCGGGCATGGGTGTGTGTGATGTCCTTACGTTAGTTAGGTTTAAGTAGTTCTAAGTTCTAGGGGACTTATGACCTAAGATGTTGAGTCCCATAGTGCTCAGAGCAATTTGAACCATTATACAAAAGGTGACAATAACAAATGATTTTGTAACAACCAAGAACACATGGGTGGACGATATTTACGGGTTTCACGCAAAAATAAGCGTCAATAAACGAGGATCTTGTAAAATACGCAGAAATTGAAAATACCGATGATTTTTAAAAGTCGTTTGAGTTTATATTGCAGTGAAAATATAGTCACTAATGAATGTGAATGATGCGACGGTGCAATGGTGATTCCGGGTAGCGCATTAAAAATTGTCTTGATGAAGCTACGGTGATGAGTATGACTATGGGGCCCTGCAGAACCGCAGGTTACGACTGCAAGTCAGCAAGGTGGAGGAAGGGGGAAGAAGAAAATTGAAGGATGATGTGAGATGGAGCGATGTCGTTAGGGTTGGAAGACGGGTATATCTCGGGACGGATTGCATTGTTGGGGAGTGCGAGTTGGTTCAAATTCCGGTGGGAGAGGATGGATAGATCGACTATGGATGCAGTGGCGCAGTAGGGTAACTGAACTGGTTATTAGTGGTTGGAAATTGGGTTCTGGGACTGGGTTTTGCGATGAATGTGCCGGACCCTAAGATGATCTAGGAGGAGGAGAAGGTGCAGGAAGTGGATGAGTTGGTAACAGGACGCGAGTTGAGCAAGGTAGGCGGACGCGGAAGGCGAGCTGGAACGTATATCTTTCCAAAATTTCAAAGGAATTACAGAATTTAGCCAAGGCAGAGATTCAGGCAACGCTGGCGGTTAGAATGGGGCAGATGAGGGGTGTGTTGGGAGGCGAGGGGGTTACGTTCTCGACTGACAACGAGCTGGTCTTCTTGTCATATTGCGGGTTTCTTTACCGCTTCCCTCACAATGCCGTGGCACCTATAATGCCGCCTTTCGGCCACCCCTCTCACTGGCCCGTTGCGCTGGTGGACTAGACGTTCCGACACAGCTGCAATGTTACACGTACAGCGCATTGTACGAAATTCCGCAACATTCATCTTAGTTAACACCCGCCACCAAAGCACACTTCTGTGTTGGCGATCGACGCAGAAAGTTGCCGGTTCGAATCCTGGTGGTGGATGAAATTTTCGAACATTTTGTGAGAGCAGTACGACCAGGTCTCGAACCCAGGTACGCCCTCTTCGCTGGCAGTGCAGGTGATTTTGACAGAAACCAGTGAGCAGTTGAAGATAGTGCTGCAGTTTGTCAGATACATTCTTGATATGTACTTGTTCATGAAAAGTGCACTGTACTCTAACTTTCTGACATTATATCTAAGACGATAGCTATTTCTTACACCTTTATTCGCCGGTAGCGCAATATCGTATTTTGCATTCCCTCGATGTTTCCATTTGTGGCTGTAGCGCCGTGCGGGATTAGCCGAGCGGTCTTGGGCGCTGCAGTCACGGACTGTGAGGCTGGTCCCGGCGGAGGTTCGAGTCCTCCCTCGGGCGTGTGTGTGTGTGTGTGTGTGTGTGTGTGTGTGTGTGTGTGTGTGTGTGTGTGTGTGTGTGTGTGTGTGTGTGTGTTTGTCCTTAGGATACTTTAGGTTAAGTAGTGTTTAAGCTTAGGGACTGATGACCTTAGCAGTTAAGTCCCATAAGATTTCACACAAGTGGCTGTAGCTCCGTGGTCAACTGAATTAACATAAAGAGAAGCACTCCATGTTTAAATCAGGTTTCCAAATTGTTGAAAATGTAGAATCAGGTCGTCTTGTGTAACTTCACTAACTTTGGTAGTATTTCATTTGGCGATTTTTCGTAACTGAACGGCATAGAATTTCATCCATCTGGACTAAAATACACAGTACGATAACTCTGAATGCCTACAAAGAAAACTATTCCACTTATCAAAATTATGTTCGTAACAAAGTTGTCGAGCGCTCCAAACTCAACAAAAATTCATGTTAACGCTTGACTTGTGTTATAGCACTCAGATATCAACAAAATTTCATCGATATCCAACACATACTCCGTCAGGCAAAGAAATTTCTCACTGCCCAGTCAGTAGCCAGCTGTGTTAAACTTCTTACCATCAGGAGTCTATTACCTAAAGCGTTATTTTGTGCAAATAATTTCAAAGGCGTTACACAGTAAAACCAAAGTAGGTACAACCTGTTGGTAGCGTTCCGTTGGACTTGGAGGAGACATTGGATACTCGCTTCCGGCCGTGTTTGGATAGTGCAGCAGCAGCACCCCCACAAACAAGCGACTGCTCAAATTTCCTGCTGAGGTGGTCTGTTGCTCCATATATTCCCGGTCGCAGCTACCTCCTCCACAAAGCAGGGTGCAAAGTAATCAGGAAATCATTTGCAAATTAGTACATGGAGGCCTTTTGTTTCGTGTAAAAGGAATCCGTCATACTATCTTGTACAAGCAAACACTACATGTCATTAAAATATAAACTTTGGTATCCTGCCATATCACTCGGATGCTTTAATGTAGTCACCCCCTCCCCTCCCACTTGTTAAAAATTATATCTTTGAATTTGGGATTCTGAGTTCGTTTCCAGTTGCATGTCCATTCAGTGCTGTAAGACTTAAGTTGTATTGCTCACGTCGTACTTTCACTGCTGTGTGTCTTCTTTTGACCATTTAGCGTTCATGTTGTATATTAATGACCTTGCAGACAATATTAATGATAACTTCGGACTGTTCGCAGTTGATGCAGTCATAATAAGAGTACTGTCTGGGAAATCAGCACAAATATCGAGTAAGTTCCTGATAAGATTCAAGCTGGTGCAAAGATAGGCAACTTTCTTGTAAATGTTTTCAAATGTAGAGTTGTGCAGTTCTTAAAATTCAGAAAAGTAGTGGGTACAAGACCAATAAGTCAAAATTGGACTCGTACAAATGCGAGGTGACGATTATTGGACAACATGAAATCGTCATAACTTTGAATGAATGTTTTGTGTTAGGACATTCAAACTGCACGGTTGGTCGCGGGGCACGCGTGCGCATGCATGGTTTGGTTTAGCGACGAAGCCCACTTTCATTTGGATGGATTCGTCAATAAGCAAAATTGGCGCATTTGGAGGACTGAGAATCTGCATTTCGCGATCGAGAAGTCTCTTCGCCCTGAATGTGCAATGTCCAGTCACGGAATAGTCGGTACGATATGTTGAATAAAGTGTGTGCACGCTGTGGTTTCTAAATAATTTAAGTTTGTTTTCATATAGTTCAATAATTGTCACCGTGCACTTTGTGTAACATTGTAGAGATATGAAATGGAGTGATCACATGATCAGTCGTAGGTGAGGTGATGTAGGTGACACACTTCATTTCTTTGGCAGGACACTAAAAATGCAGGTACAGCGAGTTTTCAAAGGAGACTGTTTGTGAAATACACGTGTGCTTGTGCTGCTGCCCGAGTCGTACCAAGTAGTACCAGCAGGCTAGATTGATACTGGTGCCGTAAGGGATGCGGAGACAAGATAGGCGAATTACAGCACGCACGGAGCTTGTTAAAGCGTTCATTCTTCCCGCACTACAGACGCCCATGGAACGGGAAGAAACCGTAACATCTGATATAATATGATACAATGCTGATTATCCTCTACCGTGCGTCTTGCTGTGGTTTGCAGAGTCCCGTTGTTATAAACGGCCAACCCTTTAGACGCGCTGGTCTGCTATCTTACGGCTACTTGACTTGCAAATGTGAAACTAGTGATTTAGAGACGTAATAATGAAAGTAATTTATGGAAATACAAGGAAATTCTGTTCGAGTTACGATAAAGAAAAATTTTCACCGTAGTTCTGATCACAAGCCGGTTGAAGTTAGAAATCTTCATGTGGATTGCAATTACTACCAATGTTTGCTATCCAACAGTATCGTAATTGTTACCTACATTACATACATACTCCACAATTAACCGTACGGTGCGTGGCAGAGGGTACGCTTTACCACAAGTAGTAATGTTACACTCGCAGATAGAGCGAGGGAAAAAAGACTGTCTACATGCCTCCTCAAAAGCCCTCGTATTTTTTTCTTCGTGGGCTCTACGCAAAACGTACGTTGGTAGCAGTAGAATCGTTCGGCAGTCCGCTTCAAATGCCGATTCTCTAAAACTTTCTCAGTAGTGTTCCTGGAAATAAATGTTTTCTTTCCTCCAGGTATTCCGACTTGAGCTCCCGAAGCATATCCATTAACACTTGCATACTGATCGAACCTATCGGTAACAAATCTAGCAGTTCGCCTTTGAATTGTTCGATATCTTCTTTCAATCCGACCTGTTACGGATCCCAAATACTCGAGCAGTACTCACGAATAGGTAGCACTTGCTGTCTCTTTTACAGATGAACCACACTTAACTAAAATTCTCCCAATAAACCGAAGTCGACCACGTGCCTTCCCTACCACAGTCCTCACATGCATGTACTACTGTGTTGTATTCCACTATTTCAACATTCCGTCCCTTAATATGAATTTGTCCCTTGCCCGCTCTATCCCCTCTGGTTACCAACATGGTTTTGCTTTTCTCCACACTAAATTTCATATCGCTTCGCAGCATTACGCCCAGATATTTAAGCGACGTGACTGTGTCAAGCAGGACACTGATAAAGCTGTATCCTAACATTACGGGTTTATTTTTCCTACTCATCCGTATTACCTTAAATTTTTCTACATTAAGAGCCAGCTGCCACTCATCACACCGACTACAAATATAACTAGTTTACTTTGATACCATATACATTGCTAAAAGTAAGAACAACACTTGAACATGGCAGTCTCTATAATGGGGTTCCACGAAATCTTGTTACTTTCTACCATAGCGGCTGATTGGTACAAATCAAGATGTGTTAGTACCAGACGCTAGGGTGGAAGCAGTTTCCCTTGCCCTTCGACGCCCCACAGCGGTCATTATGCTCATTCCGTTCACACCCCACCCGCAGCACAGGAAGTTCTTTATAACGTGGTTGTACTGTACTGTCTGGCCGCAACAACTTGGCCCACGGCTCTGGTCGGCACTTGTAGGTGGACGTCGAAATCATTGTCTTGGAAATACTGTCGATCGATGTGAACTAACAGTAGATAGCGCTGCATTAACAGCGTGTTTTATTAAACTGTGACTGAAGATTAGAAACCACAAGTGAAGGTCAGTCGCTATCTGTAAGTTCAATGAGGTCTCATACGCCTTTTATTCACAGCTAGGCCCTTAAAGTAATACAGAATGTGGCAAAATATTGCGGCAAGAAAAAAAAATTTAGAGCATTGCAATCGTTGACACAGCGTATGGTAGAATACACTGAATGTATGTAGCAGCAAAATGAAATAAAGTATTCGGCAGTGTCACCTGGCAAGAGGAGACGAGCTTTAATTCAACTCAATTTCTTCATTCGACATTCATCATCTTCGTTTCCCCTCTATCCGACATCTGGTCGGGTTGTGGTATCAATGGTACTTCCCCACTTGACTCGGTCTTTTCCACCATTCTTCTTCCACAATTTGGTTCCATATCAGGTTTCTCCTCCTTAAACTCATCTTTATTGTATCAATCCATGTTGTTCTCAGTCTGCCTCTTGGCCTCAATTTTAAATTTCATCTTTCTTTTCTTGGTATTCTTCCCTCTCCCATCCTCTTCACATGCTCAAACCATTTGAATCTATTCTTTTAAGTTTTCTCAGTGAACTTCTCCACTCCAATATCCTTCCTAGCATATTCATTTTTCACTCTCTCTCCTCGTCTTCACTAGCATACTTCTCAAACTTCATTTCACTGGATTTTATCCTACTCTACTCTACTCTCCTCTCTTCCAGTCATAGTCCAAGTCTCTGAGCTGTAAGTTAGTATGGGTGTGAAGTAAGTCTTGTATAGCGCCAGCTTGCACCTCATTGGCACTTCCCTTCCCCACACCAAGCCCCTCACACACTGGTAAAATGTACTACTGTGTTGTATTCCACTATTTCAACATCCCGTCCCTTAATATGAATTTGTCCCTTGCCCTCTCTATCCCCTCTGGTTACCAACATGGTCTTGCTTTTCTCCACACTAAATTTCATTCCATATTTCTCGACCTTATCGTTTAGGATGTCTCTTTGTTTTTATACCACCTTACTGCTTGTTCCCCACACCACAATATCATCAGCAAATAGTAACAACTTCATCTCCCTTCCTCTGTGGGCTTCATTTGTCTCCTTTATTCCATCCATCACCATTATAAATACGAGGTGCATTCAAGTTGTAAGGCCTCCGATTTTTTTTCTAATTAACTACTCACCCGAAATCGATGAAACTGGCGTTACTCCTCGACGTAATCGCCCTGCAGACGTACACATTTTTCACAACGCTGACGCCACGATTCCATGGCAGCGGCGAAGGCTTCTTTAGGAGTCGATTTTGACCACTGGAAAATCGCTGAGGCAATAGCAGCACGGCTGGTGAATGTGCGGCCACGGAGAGTGTCTTTCATTGTTGGAAAAAGCCAAAAGTCACTATGAGCCAGGTCAGGTGAGTAGGGAGCATGAGGAATCACTTATAAAAGTTATCACGAAGAAACTGTTGCGTAACGTTAGCTCGATGTGCGGGTGCGTTGTCTTAGTGAAGTCCGCAGCTCGTGGTCGTGCGGTAGCGTTCTCGCTTCCCGCGCACGGGTTCCCGGGTTCGATTCCCGGCGGGGTCAGGGATTTTCTCCGCCTCGTGATGACTGGGTGTTGTGTGATGTCCTTAGGTTAGTTAGGTTTAAGTAGTTCTAAGTTCTAGGGGACTGATGACCATAGATGTTAAGTCCCATAGTGCTCAGAGCCATTTTTTTGTCTTGGTGAAACAGCACACGCGCAGCCCTTCCCGGACGTTTTTGTTGCAGTGCAGGAAGGAATTTGTTCTTCAAAACATTTTCGTAGTCTGCACCTGTTACCGTAGTGCCCTTTGGAACGCAATGGGTAAGGACTACGCCCTCGCTGTCCCAGAACATGGACACCATCATTTTTTCAGCACTGGCGGTTACCCGAAATTTTTTTTGGTGGCGGTGAATCTGTGTGCTTCCATTGAGCTGACTGGCGCTTTATTTCTGGATTGAAAAATGGCATCCACGTCTCATCCATTGTCACAACCGACGAAAAGAAAGTCCCATTCATGCTGTCGTAGCACGTCAACATTGCTTGGCAACACGGGCAGCCATGTGATTGTCCGTCAGCATTCGTGGCACCCACCTGGATGACACTTTTCGCATTTTCAGGCCGTCATGCAGGATTGTGTGCACAGAACCCACAGAAATGCCAACTCTGGAGGCGATCTGTTCAACAGTCATTCGGCGATCCCCCAAAACAATTCTCTTTACTTTCTCGATCATGTCGTCAGACCGGCTTGTGCGAGCCCGTGGTTGTTTCGGTTTGTTGTCACATGATGTTCTGCCTTCATTAAACTGTCGCACCCACGAACGCACTTTCGTCACATCCATAACTCCATCACCACATGTCTCCTTCAACTGTCAATGAATTTCAATTGGTTTCACACCACGCAAATTCAGAAAACGAATGATTGCACGCTGCTCAAGTAAGGAAAACGTCGCCATTTTAAGTATTTAAAACAGTTCTCATTCTCGCCGCTGGCGGTAAAATTCCATCTGCCGTATGGTGCTGCCATCTCTGGGACGTACTGAAAATGAACGCGGCCTCATTTTAAAACAATGCGCATGTTTCTATCTCTTTCCAGTCGGGAGAAAAAAAATCGGAGGCCTTAGAACTTGAATGCACCTCGTAGTAGTGGTGATATCACACTTCGCCGACCGGAGTGGCCGAGCGGTTCTAGGCGCTACAGTCTGGAGCCGCGCGACCGCTACGGTCGCAGGTTCGAATCCTGCCTCGGGCATGAATGTGTGTGATGTCCTTAGGTTAGTTAGGTTTACGTAGTTCTAAGTTCTACGGGACTGATGACCTTAGACGTTAAGTCCCATAGTGCTCAGAGCCATTTGATATCACATTCCTTGTCTTAGTCCCGTAACACTTTTAAACCATTCGGTTCTTCGAAGTGGTGTCTGCACACAACTAGAGTTTTTTTCATACGTTGCCTGGATGAAGATAAGTGTCATTCGACATTGCAACCTGGTATTGCTAAATTTGTTTCCCAAATTCAGAGTCAAATGTCACATTAATTCTGTGATTTGTAATTATTTATATTTATAATTATCAATGGAATCTCAAATATGACAAATTAATTCCGTCATTGCTTTTTGAGAATAATGAATCAGCAATTCTAAACTGTTAAAATTTGTTATGTATCTACACCCGACCGTCCCTACTTTATTTTTCAGTGTTAAGTATTTTATGTGGAGCCCAAAAATACTAGTCTTCTTCCAATGTGGCCTAAGTAAGCGTAAATGTGGGACACCTTTGGTCTGGAATTGAGTCCAATAAAGTGCATTCCTATTCCTGAGTAAAGCGTGCGAGGTGTCACTGTGAAGAAGACTGAATGAGCAATAGACGCTGGTTCACTGAAGAATTCAGTTACACAGTTTCTCCGTCTTCCGCTAGTCTAAACTACAATTGAACGCTAAGACGGCACTGTCGGCTGGATCTTATCCGCGAAAACATTTCATTGTTTTGGAAACAAAGCGGCTTTTTCCTTCCTTTCAGAAATTACTGTACATGATTTGCCTTCTGCCCGGAAATAATATTCTTAATTTGTGGGAAAGAAAATTAGAGTTTGGTTTAGGCAAGCCACCTGACACAGAAAAAATTCTTCTGGGCAATGTTGTGGTTGCCGAAGCTAAAGTTTTCGTGTCGGATTAAGGAGGAGTGGTTTTGGTGTCGACGTGACCTCAGATAACGAACGACGAATGTTGTGGACTAGGAAGCGGTCTGGCGTAACCTGGACTGTCATCCTTTGCGCCCTGCTCTCGTAGAGTAGCGTGGGAAGTTCTTTTCTGTACGTCGTCAGTTACTGAACATTTTGATGCAGTCTCGTCTTACGCAGTACGCAGGCTTTACTCCGGCCTGTTGTTCAACCAGGCTGTTCAGTAGACCAAACGTTTAGAAATGGTTGAGTACCAGAGAATCGACAGCTAAAAAAGATACAAATTTAGTGTGTTGCTAATGCGTTACATGCAAGTTACACCTCTTTTTAAAAAATCAAAATTCGTGCCCATGTTTTTACGGCATAATTTTACATTCATTTTAATTTAGCAGGATAATGCGGTGTGTCAGAGCTGATTCTGTGCCACCGCTGTCGCCATTTTCACGGAAACCGAGTGGTAAGTGAATTACGATGACCCCAGCGTTGTGTCAACTCTGCCGCGCGACCGTGATGTTTGCATATTTACCCAAAGAGAACTCCAGAATAATTCTCGAATAATCCCGTTGTGTAGAAAATTATGGACGCTGCATCTGAAATCAGTTTCTGGTCACCATCGGTTACGCGTCTGTTCGTCTGATTGCCGGTAGTTTAACGATCCGTCTGGCATCGATTGAACCGCACACATTTCGTATTACCGCTAAAGGTCGCACGCTGCTAACGGCTGTTTGTCTGCAGTGGAGAACGGAATTCAGCGCACACATTCGGTGTTTATACAGTGAGATACCGTCTCCACTAATGTTTCGTTACACTTGAATTCACAATGACGTTTGACTGGTTGTGGAACAGATACCTGCTTTGTGCCTTTCTCCAGTTGACAAAGCGAAACGAGTGTACTTCAGCGTGGACGGACAAAGCGTAGAACATTGACGAGGAGGTGATTTATCAAGTTCAAGTGAAGATGAGGCAACTTACTGCCAACCAAGCTATTAGTCCTTCTCCGTCCGATTTAGAAAGAGCTAAAGAGTTGACGTAGAGCTAAATATTAGTGATCCGGTGCTTTAGTCGGAGGATATTAGAACGAAGCAGTAGCTCAGTCAAGAACAAGGCAATGGCACGAATGTGAGAATTCTGTATTTTTATGCAGTTGTCACACATCTGGAACGCTGTCGGCCGCCAGCTCCGCACCCACAAACTGCCGGTGCGTAGTATACGGGAATACAATCAAATATCGACATAATTTTGGTCCCGTTGCAAGGGTACAGATGCAAATCCGGCATTTGAGGGGTCGTATCTGCCCGTTCACGCCATTTCCCCCGGTTCAGCGCGCCTGTTTGCTACGGCGCGGCGGCATAGCTGACGGGGATGCCCCACAGTTGTGGAAGGTGCGAGTTGGCGCCCAGAAGTCCGTCGGCGGGAGGCAGTGAGTAAGTCGCACTGTAGCCGTGCCCGGAGCTGTCACGTGTGCCGGGCCGAATATGTAGAGAGCGCGGTCGCGGGAATTGTGTTAAAAATATTAATTTGTCGATTATGAAAAGTTTCATATTGGATAGGCGACCGTACAGGGGGAGGTCAATGGCTAATTCATTTTATATGGTGAATAATGAAGATACGTAAGTGTAGTGAGTGCGCTTAGAAACAGTGTTAAGTAATTTATAGCCCAACTCACTTTCATAACATTTGGATGGAATTGTTTTGTGTTAGTATGGAATGAAATGGTTTTGCGTTAGTATGAACGGAGTAGTTCGGACATCTGTCGTAGGCTATACGGTTGAGAGACTAATTACCGACGCATGTAAGATTGTGGTCCCATAAGTATCCGACCCAACAGCGAAAACACAAAAATTCTGGAAAAAAAACTATTTATTCTTCAACATAATCTCCGTTCAGCTCGATACACTTTTCCCAGCGATGTTCAATAACTTCGATACCCTTTTTATAATGAGAACTGTTCAACTCCTCGTAAAGCCATTAACTGCCGACATCACGTCTTCACTTGTTGCAAATCTTCGACCACCGAGTCATTTTTTCGATTTTGGGAACAGAAAATAATCTGAGGGGGTTAAATCTGGCGAATAGGGGTCCACGAGGTAGCAATTCAAACTTTTAATTCATTAATTTTGGCCATTGCAATAACGGACTTGTGAGCTGGTGCGCAATCCTGAAGAAACACTTTCTTCTTGGCCAAATGCGGCCGTTTTTGCTTGATTTCTTCTCCCAAACGTTGCAATAAATTCGCATAATACTCCCCGTTGATGGTTTTTTCCTTTTTCGAGGTAGTCAATGTAAATTATCTCACGCGCATCCCAAAAAATCGACGCCATGATGTTGCCTGCAGATGAAACGGTCTTCGCCTTCTTTGGAGTCGGTTCTGTAGTTCGTGTTCGTTTTGAATGTTCTTTTGTTTCGGGAGTGAAGTGGTGGACCCATGTTTCATCTGTCAGCTTTGTTGCTGCGAAACTACGTTAAACACTCAATTGAGACACCTCCACGACACAGTTTTTGCTCGGGTGTGAGCAAACGCGGCACAAACCTTGCACTCAGTTTCCTCATGTTCAAATTTTCAGATAATATGCGATGTACCACTCTTTTTGAAATGCCTACTATGTCTGCTAGCTCGCGCACTTTCATCCAGTACCGCTTTGTGGATTTTCTTCACCATTTCTGGAGTCGTCACCTCATTTGGTCGACCACTGCGATGCTCGTCTTTCCAGCTCGTACGGCCCCGTTTAAAGTCAGCTACTTAGTATTTTGCTGTTCTCTACGAAGGAGCAGATCCTCCCAAAGCATAATCTAGATCAGCTGCGCTGAGGCCTTGAAAAAATTTGTATCGCATAACGATGACCAGTTTTCCCATTTTCACAAGTTCACTCACACGTTCACTATTGATTGCTGCCAAACAAATACTAAACAGTGTGGCATCTTCAAACGTGAAACATATGCTCCATTGATCGTATGCTCGGGTACTTATGGGACCACCGGCGTACCGTAGGAATAAATTTCCCCCTCAAGGAACTGGCTAATCTAGGTGTCCGATGTCTTTAAAAATATCAAACGGCCAGACTGAAACATTTCCAAGGGACGCTGCTCACACGTTTCACTGTGGATATTAGATGCAACACGACACGGAAGACGACTACTTTTGTTCGGCTACTTGGAGAACATTTGTAGCCATTCGTGGACTTCTGTTCCCGAAGGATGGAATTTTTATGGATTACAGTGCGGCATGTCACAGGGCTATCGTTGATCCAGACTGATTTGAAGAATATTCTGGAAAGTTCGAGCGAATTGTTTGATCACCAAAATCGCCCGATACGTATCCCATTGAACGTTCATGGAACATAATAGAGAGGTCAGTTCGTGCACAAAATCCTGCGCCGGCAGCGCCTTCGCAAATTTGGATGGCACAGGCCTGCCAAAATGTTCATACCACAGGTTCCTGCTATCCTGCAAAGTCTAGCATCCGTGGACGATGGTTTGTTACGAGGGCCTATGAGCTGGTTTGTTCACTATCCCACACCACATGTTTACACTCCATGAACGCAGCCATTTCACCAGACGAAGCCAACGAGGAAACGAGGAATGTCAACAGCAAATGGTGGATGTTTTATGGCGATTTACAGGTAGGCCATGATTTTGGTAAATGTGACTTCATCACTAAACACAATACATCTGGAGTATTCTGTCGTAATGCCCGTATACAGAAGTTAACACGATTCTGATAATTGTTTCAGTGAAGCTCTTAATGGTGAGATGTGATTGGGATGGAACCTATGTCGAAAGTGAATGCGTAGGACACTCTCCAGACTCATGCGACTCCCTCGTGAGATTGCGCGGGAGCTAACGTGCGGATCAACTGCAAAAGCACCAAGAACATTAATTTCTCCCTCTTGTGTCGACACTTGTTTCCTTCTGTTACGTTGCCTGGGTGTTGCACTATTCGGTTTCACGTAACTGGTTGAAGAGGTTGATAAATAAGTGCCCAGATGGTCGCACCTGTTGGGATATCTTCCTCATATACTGTACAAGAAAGAGCTCTCCATACACCATGAGAATGTTAGCTTTTTCTCCATTGGTACATCCCATCGTCCACTCACGACCTACTGCTTGGACTGTAACACACTGACCAGCAAGTCGCAGTGCGCTCTAAGGATCACGCAAGCACATTCTAAGCAAACGTAACTGCATCGTACCTAGCAACTACGCAGGTTAAATGACACAATTATCGGGGTGGAAACTGCACAATATGATAGCTCGTACACCCAAATAGCTAACAGACTGTACAGTACAGAGAGGACTCCTGCGCAGTTTCGCTAAACTCCCCTACATCACGCCAAGCAGTGAGGTCTACCGAACAGACAAGATAGAACCATTCCCAAGCTAGGCTGGTCGAGCTACAAGCACGATACGGCACAAATACATAGAACAAAAGGCTCGCCAAGGAAGGCATCATCTCCCCGAATCACAGCACCGACGAAAACCCAAATTCAAGTATATAATCGCATACTTGAATGCGATTATAAATTTGAATGCGATTATATACTTGAATTTGGGTTTTCGTCGGTGCTGTGATTCGGGGAGATGATGCCTTCCTTGGCGAGCCTTTTATATATAAAAAGTGTTGAACCAACACAGTACCACGACCCTCTCAAGGAGCTCCTGCTTGCTCTTTATAACAGCACATTGTAAATAGTAATGAAGACTCTACTCGTCAATCTGTATCACTCTCCCTACATTAGGCGTAAGTTCACCTCAGTCTTCCCTGTGCCTATCGCTCTCGCTCCTCTCCAGGCTACCATTTGTAATACCCAAATGAAATATGCACAAAAAAAACCAGTGACATGCTAATTTTCACTAATTTTAGTTTTTTATGTCAATAAGCATTGTTCCACATAAAAAGTATGTTTGCACAACAAATACACTTTTTAAGTATTATTAAAATCTGTTGATGGCTAACACTACCAGCTCCTCACTACCAATCCATTTCCATAATACGAGGGCAGTTCAATAAGTAATGCAACACATTTTTTTTTCTGAAACAAGGGTTGTTTTATTCAGCATTGAAATACACCAGGTTATTCCCCAATCTTTTAGCTACACAACACTATTTTTCAACGTAATCTCCATCTCCATTCAATGCTACGGCCTTACGCCACCTTGAAATGAGGGCCTGTATGCCTGCACGGTACCATTCCACTGGTCGATGTCGGAGCCAACGTCGTACTGCATCAATAACTTCTTCATCATCCGCGTAGTGCCTCCCACGGATTGCGTCCTTCATTGGGCCAAACATGTGGAAATCCGACGGTGCGAGATCGGGGCTGTAGGGTGCATGAGGAAGAACAGTCCACTGAAGTTTTGTGAGCTCCTCTCGGGTGCGAAGACTTGTGTGAGGTCTTGCATTGTCATGAAGAAGAAGTTCGTTTAGATTTTTGTGCCTACGAACATGCTGAAGTCGTTTCTTCAATTTCTGAAGAGTAGCACAATACACTTCAGAGTTGATCGTTTGACCATGGGGAAGGACATCAAACAGAATAACCCCTTCAGCGTCCCAGAAGACTGTAACCATGACTTTACCAGCTGAGGGTATGGCTTTAAACTTTTGCTGGGAAGGGGAGTGGGTGTGGCGCCACTCCATTGATTGCCGTTTTGTTTCAGGTTCGAAATGATGAACCCATGTTTCATCGCCTGTAACAATCTTTGACAAGAAATTGTCACCCTCAGCCACATGACAAGCAAGCAATTCCGCACAGATGGTTCTCCTTTGCTCTTCATGGTGTTTGGTTAGACAACGAGGGACCCAGCGGGAACAAACCTTTGAATATCCCAACTGGTGAACAATTGTGACAGCACTACCAACAGAGATGTCAAGTTGAGCACTGAGTTGTTTGATGGTGATCCGTCGATCATCTCGAACGAGTGTGTTCGCACGCTCCGCCATTGCAGGAGTCACAGCTGTGCACGGCCGGCCCACACGCGGGAGATCAGACAGTCTTGCTTGACTTTGCGGCGATGATGACACACGCTTTGCCCAACGACTCACCATGCTTTTGTCCACTGCCAGATCACCGTAGACATTCTGCAAGCGCCTATGAATATCTGAGATGCCGTGGTTTTCCGCCAAAAGAAACTCGATGACTGCCCGTTGTTTGCAACGCACGTCCGTCACAGACGCCATTTTAACAGCTCCGTACAGCGCTGCCACCTGTCGGAAGTCAATGAAACTATACGAGACGAAGCGGGAATGTTTGAAAATATTCCACAAGAAATTTCCGGTTTTTTCAACCAAAATTGGCCGAGAAAAAAAATGTGTTGCATTACTTATTGAACTGCCCTCGTATTTGTGGCGCAAGTTTTAGGAGACTGGCGACCGGTTATTTAACATTGGGACTGGGTGAAATACGAGCCAGAATTTCTGTTGATTGTGTTCGAGTATTCAGCCTTGAGTTGCACTTACGTTTAGGTAAAATCACGATTAAATAAAAACACAGTAGGGTTAAACAGAAAGAGTAAGGAGCATTACGAAGAACAGGGTGGCCGGCTTCGGTTACCATCTTCGGATCTCTACGCCGACAGCTTACTTCGCCCTCCTGAACGTTGTCATTGCCAGATACACTCAGAAAGGTGTTGTGAGATCGCAGATCTTTGTCGCAATGACACTGCTTCTGAGGAAAGGCTTGATTCATTAAAGGCATACCATCATATTCATCGCCTTAAAGTATCATACCGTACTTTGTTGTTGTAGCAGATCCGTTACGGGTTCAGGAGCGTCTTTCAGTTGGATAACTGTTGGAGAAGACACGGCAATTGTTCTTGACGAAATCTTTTTACTCCTTTCCTGTTGGTGATATTTTACCACTCACCGCGCCCTTTTACTTCGGCCATTTAGTTACTTTAATTCCAAGATAAAAAATTCCTGCGCTGTATTACGTGCATTTAAGACAAGCTTTTTGTGGAAGTTAGTATAAGTACTGTAATAACTTTATCGTTGTGCTAATGGTGTTTCTTTATTTTGCAGGTAAGGAAACGGGATCATCTCGTCTGCATGAGACAGCGGCGGCGGCAGCGTGAGGTTAGTAGCAAACGAGCACGCCGAAATTCCAGTGGGAGGGGAGATTTTGGGCTCGACATGCGCCACGCTCCTGCCGGCCGTTGGCAGAGGGACGCAGGAATACCACGAAGCCGCAGGGTCGCGCCCCCCGCCTTCGTAGCGTCTTCGTGAAACTGGCTGGTAGCTGCTACAGCACCTCGGCGACCGTTATAAGCCCGCCGTACTTCGGCTTACGAGGAGCGTGAAACACATTAACCACTGACCGCTGTTATCCAGGGCTAGGTCTGCCCACCCCGTACAAAGACTTCCAAAATCGCGGACACTTGGCTCAAATTGGATTATTTTCACGGACACGCAGTATTTTGGCGTCTTTCGCGTATTGGCCCTCTTGCATCTGGAAACAAGAAATAGACTGTTGTTACTGGGGTTTAAGGCGCTTAAAAATGTGATCACAAGCACGCCTACAGTTAAAATAAGTAGACAAGAGATACATGTAAATCCACGACGAGTTAACAAATGTTAACCAATATGAAAGGTAAAAGTCCGCAGCTCGTGGTCGTGCGGTAGCGTTCTCGCTTCCCACGCCCGGGCTCCCGGGTTCGATTCCCGGCGGAGTCAGGGATTTTCTCTGCCTCGTGATGACTGGGTGTTGTGTGCTGTCCTTAGGTTAGTTAGGTTTAAGTAGTTCTAAGTTGTAGGGGACTGATGACCATAGATGTTCAAGTCCCATAGTGCTCAGAGCCATTTGAACCATTTGAAAGATAAAAACTAACTTAAGACTCTGTACTGCAATATAGATGTACGTTTGCGACACGGATGTTTGGAGTGAAACGCGCTCTTGCACAATCGACTGCTTGCTCAGATTCGTCTGGCGGGCGGGGCGGCGATGCGGTGCATGCGATCGTCGACTGTTTGATGTCAGTACAGAAGTATGGAAAATACGTGTATAGGAGAGCGTCTAAGCCCGTTTGCTGCTTCTTTTTTTTTAGCTCCCAAGTTTGCTTCAAAAGGGCTGAGTGCACCCCGCTTGCCAACAGCGCTCGACAGGCCGGATGGTGACCCATCCGAGTGCTAGCCCAGCCCGACAGTATTTTCTCGCGTCAGAGTAGCAAATATGCAGTGATCTCATTTGTCCATCTGGCAAGAAATAACTGTAGAGGCACCTGGAACACGAGGACGTCGGTGCTGGAACGGCGCGGCTGGTTCACGCTGCGCCGCCGAGGTGAGCGATATTGGAGCGCCCACGTAGCCTCTCTAAGCGATATGTGAAGACCGCGCCACTCGTGGCGAGACGGGCGCGGAGTAAACTCCCAGGAGTCGTGTGATAATCAGACGGCCGCAACGGTCGCATAAAAATCACCACATTCAAAGTATTTTTACTATATACTTTCTTGCCAGGTCGGTTAAGGATTTATATTACTGAAATTGTCCTACATATTGATAGCTTACGAGCTAGAAAGTACTCTCTCTCGTTTTGGTGTCTTTTCTCGCAAGTCCATTATTTAACCATCAGTAAATGCTCCATTTCTTAACGAATCGAACTCCCGTATATAAAACAGCGTCAGACGCCTGCTTACTATACAGATGAATTACTGTCTTAAATATTTGCCCTTAAGCGTGTAAGCGGGAGGAAGGTTAGAAAAGGTTTGAAATTACTGGTATCCCTACTGTTATGTTTCGTAGTAAGTTAGTGTCATAAGCTGTCTGCGCTGTTTGTCTTGTGACTTAATCTCTGGCTAAAAAAACTGCCATAAAACTTCCTAATCAGTGTGCACAGCGCACTTCTACTAAAGTTTTCGGCACAGATTAAAGTTACCAAAATTAATATTGTCAAATATAAGAAAAGTGTACTAATTGCTGTAAGTAAATAGAACATGCAATATCAACTCTTAGTGTCAACTTAACGCTGTCAGTTTTCTTGGCATGTCATACTGAGTTGGTACGTCCTTGCATCCTAACAGTATGCCCTTGCCTACTGACAACTTTTTGACCGACTGTGCTGCAGCTTCCCACTCTACACATATGCATGTCGTTTCCAGAGGTGAATGAAGCAATAAGCGTAAGAAAAAAATCTTGCGCTCCATTTAATAACTGTTAGTCTGTGGTTTCATTGAGTTCTCTGACTGTATATATGTCGTGTATCGCAACCGTGCGAATGATATTTTGATTGAGAGTAGCTATTGGTTTACAGGTTGTTACATGTAAAGTAATTAGCTTTCATTAGAATAATTTTCTTAAATTTCTTTACTTTCAAAGAACGTGGCTGCGTTTCAGCAACGATTAGAGACTGTAAATGAATCCAGAGCAGCCAGTCTGTTGCAATAATGGTTCAAATGGCTCTGAGCACTATGGGACTTAACATCTGTGGTCATCAGTCTCCTAGAACTTAGAACTACTTAAACCTAACTAACCTAAGGACATCACACACATCCATGCCCGAGGCAGGATTCGAACCTGCGACCGTAGCGGTCGCGCGGCCTCAGACTGTAGCGCCTAGAACCGCTCGGCCACTCCGGCCGGCAATGACTGCCTATATGCCTCTTTACGAGCCCTAATCTCTCTTATCTTATCCTTGTGGAGGGAGGATTCGAACCTGCGACCGTAGCGGTCGCGCAGCTTCAGACTGTAGCGCCTAGAACCGCTCGGCCACTCCGGCCGGCAATGACTGCCTATATGCCTCTTTACGAGCCCTAATCTCGCTTATCTTATCCTTGTGGAGGGAGGATTCGAACCTGCGACCGTAGCAGTCGCGCAGTTCCGGACTGAGCGCCTACAACCGCTAGACCACCGCGGCCGGCCTGTTGCAATAAAATGTGGTTTTAATCAACCTTTGACCATAGTTTCTACGGATGGAAAAACGTCAAATCGCTTCATTATTTGGTGTTTTTCCAATATGAAATTTTACTTACATGGATTCCTGAAGGCGGCGGCTTTCAATTCGCTGAAACCGGGTCAAAAGTTGAATAAAACCACTTTTTTTCCCAAATGGTTGGCTGCTTTCGATCCATTTAGTTTATCACTCTGTCATCTAAGCAGATCTCTTAAAATTAATGTAAAGGGAAAAGTACAGTTTGTCTGCTTATTACACTGTAAGATATTCTCCGTCTAGGCGAACGTATTGAATTAAAATTTTATTGCTAAATTTGTTTCACGCGACTTCGGTCATAAAGCGACAAAAGAAGATACCGAACTGGTCATTGGGCGTACGACGAACTTTGAGTTTCTGAACTAAAAGTTTAGCAGACGTATTTTTGTCTTTGACTGTAATGGAATTATAAAGAATTTACATATTTAGTTGCAGTCCACTGAATCATGATCGAAGATCCGAAAGCCGTAGTGTTGACTATTTTTAGTGGGTGACTTTATGCGAGTCGTTTCAGTTAAAGTTAATTTTCTGTAAGTCACAGTGATACTACAGTATCAATATGGCAGCAAATTTGGTATGGTTTCCACCTATAATTTTGCCTACCTTAGTCGCGTCCGTAACTGCCTACGACAAACATAAGTGTGTTATAAAGTATTTCCTTTAAATCGGAAAACTTTACTCAATTGCCAGCGTACATCATACTAGCTAAAGCAGACTTGGGACTTCCCAGATCGACTTTACCAAAATTCGTGTTTTTATCATGTGCTTACCTACTAAGAGCCTCGATACACAATTTTTAATATAACACGATTTTAAATAGGACTCTAAAATAGTTTTACTTAGTCCCGTATTGATTCCTAACCGCATACATAATCCTGAAAATTTATGATTGTGTATTTTTAATGGCTATGACAATCGTTGACAGTAGTTGTAAGTATGCAATACATAGTTGATGCAAGAATAGTTCACCTTGTGGCTATCATCTGTTGCGTGCACCCCAAGTTTTTCGTTATAAATCTTAGCTGTTAAAAATTCACAAGCATAGATTTTGAGGACCACCCGCTTGGGGTTAGGAATCTGTATATGGGGCTAGAATAAATTATTTTATACTTTTTACTAAAATTTAAAAATGTGTTCTATTAAAAATTTAGCTTATTTAAATAATTTCTGCTTTTTAATCTTCTGTGTGTGTGGAAATTTCTAAATGAATCTTACACATTTTGAGATTATATTCACTAACTTTTTATCCACAGCATCATCTGCGGATGCGTGTCACATAATGTTGCACACATCTTCCCCCTCTGGGTTATCTCCTTTTCCCCCCTATACCTACTCAGCTGTGTCCATCCATTCGCATACCGCCTGGAACATACTCCGATACTAACCACACAGCACAACGGTCCTGCAGTGCAACTAAAGTGTCGTGTACTACTAATCTTTTTCACCCCCCGTCCTACCTATAGCGCACAGAGCGACAAAAAAAGCAAGATAAAATTTCATTGTCATCTAGTTCTGAGCTCTGTTTAAAATTTACGGTCTCTTGCTCATCAGGAAATTAGCACAAAATCAGTTGCAAAACTCGTACCGATACGACTAATAAAAACGTGTTAAAAATGTCACCATACACTGCTGAAGGAATACGGGACTTTCAGATAGCCGCTGTGATCAACACATAACCAGCTATCACTCCTTCACCCTCGTAAAGCACAAATTTAATGAAAGGAAGGGATGTAGAACGTGTCATACAGGTCCAGGGTTCCCCATTACACAGGTGTCTCTTGGTATTGTTTACCATTGGTTTAGTTATTAACGCTGTAGAACTACCGACAGCAACTGAGCAGCTGTAAGACGGTGTATTCTTGGAAGTCACGAGAGTGAGGGGAAGGTAATGTTTGCGCTATGGCTTCAGCACTTAACTGTGGGAGCGCCATTTAATTGGAAAAGGAACTCTGGGAGCGCCATTTAATTGGAAAAGCAGCCCTGTTACCCAGTGGCTTGAGTAGCTGCCGGAGTATGCAATCTCACATCTCAGCTTGTTTCTTCGAGCGGACTTCTTTCATTACGTACAAAGAAATTGTCGTAACGCCATATTCAGAACTGTCTTAACTTTCAATACACGTTATGCGGTGGAACCGAAGGACTTTAGGGTGTGGTAGCAGTTTTTACCGCTCACAGCATAGGGAATTACATTTTACGTGGAAAAAGCAGGGAATTTCATAACATCACAGAGAATTCTGCGTTTTAAACGTAGCATTGAAACTTGAGTTTTGTAGATTACATATTTTGAAACAATGTTTCAAAGAGTGCTAATTTTAATTATTATTCCATGTAAATTACCGATGTTTTAAAACTGTGGTTAAACTACTACCTATGATTGGTATATAGCTCAGATGAAAGGAAAGGAAAGTCATTAAGTCATTATTACGTATGCGCCCCCCCCCCACCCACCCCTGAACATTAATTTCCATTCATTTACGAGGAGTTTCTTGACACGATCTTCCTCCTCACACCTGGAATTCTCAGGGTTTTTCTTGTTTTCCTCCAAATTTGAGTACCCACCCTGGTGTATGAAAATGTTCTTAAAATGATAGCAAACTGAATGGAGACGATCAAACATCTTCGGCTGCTGAATTGGGTGCTCCGCCGTTAATCGCGCCACGTGGGGCAGTGTAAAATAGCACATATGAACACCAGTCGTGGAGCGACATTTCAAATGCTCCGATCCGGCTTTGTAAATCAGCGCACACTAGTCCAGCCATTATCGACAGGAGGTTGAGATTTCGAATCCTACTCTAGAAAAATATTAGACTGCTAAGGAGAAATGTCAGTATTTGACTGCTTAGGAGAAGTGTCAGCGTGCTTCATGTGGCACTGTAGATGAACGAAATGGAGAAGGAATTCATAAACGTACTCATGCCAGATAGATTTACAACCACACTCCGCAAGTTCATTGCAGAGATTACTTTACAGTGTGCCATTTATTAAGGCTTCTTCCATCCGCGTGTTGCGCGCAGGATGTTTATACGTCTCTATACGCGCTGTAATTGACCTTATATTGCCCTCGTGAAGCCTGCGGGAGTTTAATCACATAAAACTGGTTCTTATGACCTATGGCAATTCGCGTCCACTTCTCTGTATACGTTACGAATCACCCGTTTCTGCGTCAGCCCCTGGTAGCTGAATGGTCAGCGCGACGGAATGTCATGCCCGGGTTAGATTCCCGGCTGGGTCGGATATTTTCTCCGCTCAAGGGCTGGGTGTTGTGTTGTCCTTATTTCATCCCCATCGACACGCAAGTCGCCGAAGTGGCGTCAACTCGAAAGACTTGCACCAGGCGAACGGTCTACCGGACGGGAGGCCCTAGTCACATGACATTTCCATTTACCCGTTTGTCCTATTTGGTACACTCACTCTCTTCAGCAATATTCTAGAGTGAGACGTACGACTGTTTTGTAAGCAATCTCCTTCAGATGGCATTTCCCTGGTATTCTACCAATGAAGCCAAGTCTGCCACCTGTCGTCCCTACGACTGAGCCTGTGCGATCGTCACATTTAAAATCACTACAGGTTGTTACACTCAAATATTTGCAAGAGTTAACCGACTCCCATTATGAGTCGTTGACATTGTAGTCATGCAATACTATGTTTTTTTTCTTAGATTTGTGAAGTGTAAAATGCCTTTTTTCATACAAAGATGAGCCAAAACATTATGACCACCTGCTCAATAGCTTGTTTGTCCATCTGTCGAACACATTACTGATCAGACAGTCTATTGGTAAGTTTGTGGACGTATGTGGCATTAGATGTCTACGGAAAGGTCATGTAATTCGCGTATATAGTAATTCCATCGGATTTACATCAGGCGAACTTGGTCGCTGAGACATCAACGTGAGTTCACTATGATGCTCCTCAAACCACTGTAGGACGGTTCTGGCTCCGAGGCAGGAACAGTTACACTGCCGAAAGATGACATTCCTGTCAGGGAAGATAAAAAGCATAAAGGGATGTAGGTGGTTCGCAACTGTCACTTGTCTTCGTGTACTGCCACAGGTCCCGCGCAAGCGCTGGAGAACGTCTCCCATAGCATAACAATGCTCCCACCGATCTGCGTCCGTGGCGCGCTGCAGTTTCGAGCCGCGGTTCACATCGATGACGGCGTTCGTGGAGACAAGCATCGATCTAGTGCAGCAGAAACGCGACTCAGAGCCGATACGTTCATATTGTTCGACGGTCGAATCCCGATGGTCCGTTGCCCACTGCAATCTTTAATTGACGGTGAACGGTGTGCTCCGAAACACTTGTGCGTGCGTCAGCAGAGTGCGCTTTCGGCAGAGATGCGACAGATCATACTTACAAGGGAACATCCCCATCGCACCCCCCTCAGATTTAGTTATAAGTTGGCACAGTGGATAGGCCTCGAAAAACTGAACACAGATCGATCGAGAAAACAGGAAGAAGTTGTGTGGAACTACGAAACAATAAGCAAAATATACAAACTGGGTCGTCCATGAGGGCAATGTGAGGCGAGGAGCTCCGTGGTCCCGTGGTTAGCGTGAACAGCTGCGGAACGAGAGGTCCTTCGTACAAATCTTCCCTCGACCGAAAATTTTAACTTTTTATTTTCAGTTTGTGTGAAAAACTCTTATGTTTTCATCACTTTTTTGGAGTGATTATTACATCCACAAGAAAACCTAAATCGGGCAAGGTAGAAGAAACTTTTCACCCATTCGCCAAGTGTACTAGTTAGGTGGGTCGACAACATATTCCTGTCATGTGACGCACATGCTGTCACCAGTGTCGTATACAAAATATCAGACGTGTTTTCCTGTGGAGGAATCGGTTGACCTATGACCTTGCGATCAAATGTTTTCGGTTCCCATTGGAGAGGCACGTCCTTTCGTCAACTAATCACACGGTTTTGCAGTGCGGTCGCAAAACACAGACACTAAACTTATTACAGTGAACAGAGACGTCAATGAACGAACGGACAGGTCGTAACTTTGCGAAAATAAAGAAAGCAAAATTTTCAGTGGAGGGCAGATTTGAACCGGGGACCTCTCGTTCCGCAGCTGATCGTGCTAACCATGGGACCACGGCGCTCCTCACCTCATATTGCCCTTAATATTGCCTATCTTACGCATGGACGACCCAGTTTGTATATTTTGCTTATTTTTTCATAGTTCCACACAACTTCTTCCTGTTTTCTCGATTGATCTGTGTTGGGTTTTTCAAGGCCTATCCATTGTGCCAACTTATAACTAAATCTGAGGGGGGTGCGATGGGGATGTTCCCTTGTTAGAGAGCAAACAAGCCTCAGAACCCCACGTTCTCTGAAAAGTCGTGAACTTCCAACCATTTAGCGCGCCGTGCGCCCTACCTCTTTCCGTAGCGGTAGCACGGGACATTCGACCGACTTCGCCGTTTTCGAGATACTCTTTCACAGACTCTGCGCAATAATAACTTGCCCTTTGTCGAAGTCGCTTATCTCAATGGATTTCCTTATTGGAGCTCATATCTTCGCCAAGGTGACCCCCCTGTCCGTGTCTGCTCCGCTTCACATACTTTTGTTACCGTGTCACGTGATTGCAACGCCACCAAGCGGTATCCAACGTCGCGGTCGGCAGCGGTCATAATGTTTTGGCTGATCAGAGTATCTGACAGTGCTCGACACTTCGGCAACGATGAAGTGCTGTGTGATTTAAGTGGCGCCGCCAGCAATAGTACGGTGCGACTTATGACCTAAGATGTTGAGTCCCATAGTGCTCAGAGCCAATAGTACGGTGCTATTAAAAAATCGAACCACTTTTGTGTCCAGAGTGACCTTACGAGTCGATGTTCTCAGTTTTCTATTTTAATGTACGGTGCAAAGTTCCAGGACAGTTTTTTTCTTGTTTTTAGCTTCTGAGCTTGCAATACAACAAAGGAACAAATGTTGTTTTTATGTTACCTAATATGTGTGCTTCCTTGAAATGACCTTGGCCATATTTCCGCGCATACTCACTAGGTGGCAGGGCTGTGCGAAGCAACACACTGTTTTGAGTTCTTGACGCATTAGTTACTATGACACAGTTTATGCTGATTGTGAGGAGTGAGTTTGAATGAAGTTTTGCGATAAGCTTGGAAAAGCCGCTAGTGAAATGTGGACAATGATTAAGCAAGCATATGCAGGTGAGGCACTTTCAAGAAGTAGTGTTTTCGATTGACACAATAGGTGTCGTGTCAAGAAGTTGTGTTTTTGATTGAAGGCAGAGCTTCAGTGCAAGATGTTACCAGAACTGGTCGCCTGTCTACAGTGCATACCGATGCAAATGCGGAGCATGTTAGGCAGTTATTGCAAGAAGACCGTCATGTAGTTGTGCATGGAATATCAGAAGAACTTAATTTGAATCCTGATCTGCGTCATAAGATTTTACGCGAAGATGTAGGGAAACTGAAGTTAAATGCAAAACTCGCCCCCTCCCACACTAACAGACGAACGGATAGAGGAAAGGCAAAGAATTTAATCACACGTTTCTGTCAAAGATTGCTGGGGATGAAAGTTGGTGCTACCAGTGTGACTTTCACAAGAAGTGTCAAAGTAGTGAATGGAGGAGTCCTGTGCCACCAGCCTCGAAAAGTCATATGACAGCCTTCGAGAACAAGGACAATGTTGATCATATTCCTTGATAGTACACGATTAGTTCGCCATGAGTATGTTCCTCTAGGTCAGTGAACCAAACTCTTTACATCTAAGTCTTGAAACGTTTGCGACAAGCAATTAGTTGCCGGCCAAATTTGTGGTATTCTCAGGACAGGTTCTTCTTGCATGACTATGCAAGATCCCATACTGCTTTATGTGTCACAGAGTATGTGGCCAGACATTCTGTTATTGCCATCCCACATCCGCCATATTTGCCCGACCTCTCGCCTGGCGATGTTTTTCTTGTTTCCGCGAGTGAACATGCGATTGAGAGGAAAGCTTAACCGAAATATTGCAGACATCCAACAGGCTGTCATATGACCTCCAGGAACGTCGGCAACTGTGCGCAGACAGCGAAGGGGCTACTTCGATAGGAGGATTACTTTGGAAGTGCAATTTTGTATTTTTTTTTCTTCAAAGAATCATTTCTGGGAACTTTCTGACAAAGAGAGTATTAACGTCTCATACAGACGCACACAAAACTAGCCCGAACCTGAATGCGAACGAGCGTGAGTAGCATTACTAGCTTGTTAGTTTCTTTGCCACCTTCCAACAGCAGTAGCGTGTGATTAGTTCATACGGAAAGTAGTCGTTATAAACCGTGTACTTCATTGTTGAAGAATATGTGCTGCCTGAATCCATTAAAGTTGTTCATGACACTTTTCATGAAAAGTTTCCTGAAAGTAATATTCCTGCAAAATCAACGTTTCAGGATCCAGTGACGTTCGACAGGCAGTGTTGTTAATTCAAAGAGAAATAAGGCGCAGACTGTACATACACCTGAAGTTGTGGCAAACGTGACGGCACACATCGAAAGAAGCCCCTACAAGTCTTCACGACGATTATCACAGCAATGTGGAATATGTCGCAGGTCATGCAAACGTGTCCTTCATGGCTTAAAAATGAGACCTTACCGTGTGAGTGTTGTACAGCAAATAATAGAAGTGAACAAGGATAAGCGTACACACACTACTGTAATTAGTTGCTGGAAAATGTCGCTGGGGGACATCTTGATCCGTTCCTCCTTTTTTGGTTACGTTAATTCACAAAATACAAGACACTGGGCTACACAGAACCCCCTAGTATACTGGAAAAGTCTTTACACGATTTAAAAATTGGTGTATGGTGTGCTGTATCTGGTAAGAGAATTGTCGGGCTATTGTTCTTCAACGAAACTGTCAACAGATGTTTACTTGCAACTCTACAATGAATTTTCTACCCTGTTAACTCCAAACGAAAAATGTTGTGGATATTTCCAGCAAGATTGGGCAACTTCTCATACGTCGGATTTGTCCTTAGCTCGTATACATATTGATTTTACAGAAGAGAGGACCATTAGTAAGGGCTTGTGGCCACCCCGCTCTCCCGACTTGTCACCATGTGACTTTTACCTCTGGGGATTTCTAAAGGCTAGAGTCTACCGCAAAAATCTCAGAACACTTGACACATTAAAAAACAAATATGTGAAGAAATTTCGAACATTCCTCAAAGGGTACTCGAAAGTGTTTTCCTTAACAAACTTCGACGTGCACAACTTTGCTTGGATGTTGGCGGAGAACATTTTGAACACAGACTTTAAATTCCTTTCTAAAATATGCTTATTAAACAAATAAGTCAATCTGTTACTTAAACTGTTAATTACATAGTTAATAATGAAACTGTACAATAAAAATGTAAGAAAGCTATGATATACGTGGATTTTCTTCATTCGTATTCATTTCAGCGCAGGGACCGGTTTTATGTGCGCCACTCTGTATAAATTTAAGTGTTGCGAAGGCTTCTCTGAAAGTATTTGGCTGTGGTGTTATGGCGTATGTTGGTTAAAAGGAGGGATCAGTCGATGGGACACAGCCCGAGGCATCGAGGAATAGCCAGTCTGCTTATGGAACAGTATGAGGGATAAAAAGTGTGGAGATACGAATACAGTAAGTAGGTTCAAAAGTATGTAGGTTTCAGTAGCTATTCAGAGATTAAGAGGCTCCCAAGTATAGATTAACTTGTGAGGTGCATCAAACCAGTCTTCGGACTGGAGACCACAACAACAACGACGACGACAGAAGATAGTACCGTGTATGCGAGAGCTTTGCGCGCGTCTGAAACTCGAGCGAAGCATCGCGCCGTCCAATTGAAGAAAGCAAATATTTGTCCCTGCGAGACGCGCACCAGCTGTGTTCCGCAGCTTAGCCTATTCCGTTTCCTCGCTTTCAAGAGAACGTGGAAGGAGGGTATCCCTTCACTTGAAATCGGAACCAAAATTGCACCATTCAGTCGCTCCACTAAACAGCTAACAGCTCTGCTGGAAACTTAAGTACCCTAGTAATGAAATATACACACTATATACAGGGCTATTACAAATGATTGAAGCGATTTCATAAATTCACTGTAGCTCCATTCATTGACATATGGTCACGACACACTACAGATACGTAGAAAAACTCATAAAGTTTTGTTCGGCTGAAGCCGCACTTCAGGTTTCTACCGTCAGAGCGCTGGAGAGCGCAGTGAGGCAAAATGGCGACACGAGCCGAGAAAGCGTATGTCGTACTTGAAATGCACTCACATCAGTCAGTCATAACAGTGCAACGACACTTCAGGACGAAGTTCAACAAAGATCCACCAACAGCTAACTCCATTCGGCGATGGTATGCGCAGTTTAAAGCTTCTGGATGCGTCTGTAAGGGGAAATCAACGGGTCGGCCTGCAGTGAGCGAAGAAACGGTTGAACGCGTGCGGGCAAGTTCCACGCGTAGCCCGCGGAAAATTGGCTCATGCCACAACTGGAGACCGACAGCGCCGACTTCATCTTTCAACAGGATGGTGCTCCACCGCACTTCCATCATGATGTTTGGCATTTCTTACACCGATGGATCGGTCATGGTGATCATGATCAGCAATTCATGTCATGGCCTCCACGCTCTCCCGACTTAACCCCATGCGATTTCTTTCTGTGGGGTTATGTGAAAGATTCAGTGTTTAAACCTCCTCTACCAAGAAACGTGCCAGAACAACGAGCTCGCATCAACGATTCTTTCGAACTCATTGATGGGGACGTGCTGCGCCGAGTGTGGGAGGAACTTGATTATCGGCTTGATGTCTGCCGAATCACTAAAGGGGCACGTATCGAACATTTGTGAATGCCTAAAAAAACTTTTTGACTTTTTGTATGTGTGTGCAAAGCATTGTGAAAATATCTCAAATAATAAAGTTATTGTAGAGCTGTGAAATCGCTTCAATCATTTGTAATAATCCTGTATTTGACTTAATGGTGATTTAAATTGCAAGACGATGAAATTTCGGTATTCTAGAATGACATTTACTAGTAAATTTGAAGAATAATTCAGCTATTTCGATGTTTTTAATTTTTTCCTGAGTTGAAATGATCAATGTTGTCCACTGAAGGGGAGGGGGGGGGGAGGGAAAGAAGAAAAGGCTCTGAGCACTATGGGATTTAGCTCCTGAGGTCATCAGTCCCATAGAACTTAGAACCACTTAAACGTAACTAACCTAAAGACATCACCGACATCCATGCCCGAGGCAGGATTCGAACCTGACCGTAGCGGTTCAAAAATGGCTCTGGGCACTATGGGACTTAACTACTCAGGTCATCAGTCACCTAGAACTTAGAACTACTTAAACCTAACTAACCTAAGGACATCACGCACATCCATGCCCGAGGCAGGATTCGAACCTGCGACCGTAGCGGTCGCGCGGAACCGTAGCGGTCTCGCTGTTCCAGACTGTAGCGCCTAGAGCCGCACGGCCACTCCGGCCGGCTACACTGAAAAAAGATGGACCTGGTAGCACATTATCCAGTCAATATTGATTAGGTTTTGAATAAAACTGGTACAGAGGCAGAACTATGAAAGTAGTCTGTGGTAATAATTATCCTGTACCCAACATTTATGTGTGAAATTGTGCTGCTATTTAGAACAGGATGCAGCGAACCGAAGTGCGGCAACGCGGTGTCTCGCCGCGACAGAGGCCTCCTTTTACGAATTTTCCCTCACAACCGCTCCTCAGAGTCGTCTGAGAAACGGCGCACGCTGCTCGCTAGAGCACTGGTAATCTGAGTGTGGCGCGTCATCACAGCTGAAGCCTAAGGCGGTTGCATCGTCAAGACATCGATCCCCTTGACAAACAATAGCTCCGAAACAAAATATACAGGGTGATTCAAAAAGAATACCACAACTTTAAAAATATGTATTTAATGAAAGAAACATAATATAACCTTCTGTTATACATCATTACAAAGAGTATTTAAAAAGGTTTTTTTTTTTTTTCATTCAAAAACAAGTTCAGAGATCTTCAATATGGCCCCCTCCAAACACTCGAGCAATATCAACCCGATACTCCAACTCGTTCCACACTCTCTGTAGCATATCAGGCGTAACAGTTTGGATAGCTGCTGTTATTTCTCGTTTCAAATCATCAATGGTGGTTGGGAGAGGTGGCCGAAACACCATATCCTTAACATACCCCCATAAGAAACAATCGCAGGGGGTAAGATCAGGGCTTCTTGGAGGCCAGTGATGAAGTGCTCTGTCACGGGCTGCCTGGCGGCCGATCCATCGCCTCGGGTAGTTGACGTTCAGGTAGTTACGGACAGATAAGTGCCAATGTGGTGGCGCTCCATCCTGCTGAAATATGAATTGTTGTGCTTCTTGTTCGAGCTGAGGGAACAGCCAATTCTCTAACGTCTCCAGATACTGTAGTCCAGTTACAGTAGCCATCTTAGCATCAACTGACGCTGACGCCTAGTCAACAGCGCCTCAAGCGAACAAATGTACAACTAAATGAAACTTTATAGCTCCCTTAATTCGCCGACAGATAGTGCTTAGCTCTGCCTTTTGTCGTTGCAGAGTTTTAAATTCCTAAAGTTGTGGTATTCTTTTTGAATCACCCTGTATATCAGCGTCTATGGGGGTTCTCAGTGGTGTGATGGACACAATGCTGCCAACTCTACACCACTAGAACGTTTTGTTGCCAGATGACCAGATCTCGTATACATAGGATGTAGCGAAATGTATAGCCAGTTTTTCTTGTTGAAGTTTGGTGTAGCACCAGTCTAGTAAAAACATATTCAACTTTCCACATCCACACATCTTTTTCGTAAGCTACAGTACGGCTGTAAGAAACCTGAACTATTCAGGAATCATTTTCATCTCGTTCCTTTCGCAAGTTGTACACAGGAATGATACAGGTATCGCTCTGTGTACCCCAAGGGCGCCAAACCAACGAATCATAACCAAGCACTGGTCGAATGAAGAATTTTCTGTCGTTAGTGAGGATTCGTCTTCGTTTCACTCTGCCAAGCAGCTATATCTTCTGTGGCTACTGTTCCTGTGTTTTGTCTTCTCAGCCGTCAACGAAGCCCCATTATTGCAGCTGTAGTGCTCAGTGTTCTTTGCCCGGGCATTAACTTACGCCGAGTATTACCGCATTCGTTTCCTCTTCTGTTCCTTCCACGCATCAGTGCACGTTTTGCTAATATTTCGTTTTCGCTTTTGTTGCAAACTAAGGTGCTCCAGGAGTTCCCGCTTGAGGTAAATGCTATTTGGTGACCCTCTCGTGTTGTTCTCCATTTCTCGTAGGTCTTCTTTTATCCCGGTGCATCGTGCCGCCTTAGTATCATCGTTGAGAAAGTAGTGTAGGCTCAGATCGCTCAGCTGTGTGTGGGACTCGTCGTACGATCAACGTGGCCATGGAAAACAATGCTACTACAGCGTGTTTCAAAAATGACCGGTATATTTGAAACGGCAATAAAAACTAAACGGGCAGCGATAGAAATACACCGTTTGTTGCAATATGCTTGGGACAACAGTACATTTTCAGGCGGACAAACTTTCGAAATTACAGTAGTTACAACTTTCAACAACAGATGGCGCTGCAAGTGATGTGAAAGATATAGAAGACAACGCAGTCTGTGGGTGCGCCATTCTGTACGTCGTCTTTCTGCTGTAAGCGTGTGCTGTTCACAACGTGCAAGTGTGCTGTAGACAACATGGTTTATTCCTTAGAACAGAGGATTTTTCTGGTGTTGGAATTCCACCGCCTAGAACACAGTGTTGTTGCAACGAGACGAAGTTTTCAGCGGAGGTTTAATGTAACCAAAGGACCGAAAAGCGATACAATAAAGGATCTGTTTGAAAAATTTCAACGGACTGGGAACGTGACGGATGAACGTGCTGGAAAGGTAAGGCGATCGCGTACGGCAACCACAGAGGGCAACGCGCAGCTAGTGCAGCAGGTGATCCGACAGCGGCCTCGGGTTTTCGTTCGCCGTGTTGCAGCTGCGGTCCAAATGACGCCAACGTCCACGTATCGTCTCATGCGCCAGAGTTTACACCTCTATCCATACAAAATTCAAACGCGGCAACCCCTCAGCGCCGCTACCATTGCTGCACGAGAGACATTCGCTAACGATATAGTGCACAGGATTGATGACGGCGATATGCATGTGGGCAGCATTTGGTTTACTGACGAAGCTTATTTTTACCTGGACGGCTTCGTCAATAAACGGAACTGGCGCATATGGGGAACCGAAAAGCCCCATGTTGCAATCCCGTCGTCCCTGCATCCTCAAAATGTACTGGTCTGGGCCGCCATTTCTTCCAAAGGAATCATTGGCCCATTTTTCAGATCCGAAACGATTACTGCATCACGCTATCTGGACATTCTTCGTGAATTTGTGGCGGTACAAACTGCCTTAGACGACACTGCGAACACCTCGTGGTTTATGCAAGATGGTGCCCGGCCACATCGCACGGCCGACGTCTTTAATTTCCTGAATGAATATTTCGATGATCGTGTGATTGCTTTGGGCTATCCGAAACATACAGGAGGCGGCGTGGATTGGCCTCCCTATTCGCCAGACATGAACCCCTGTGACTTCTTTCTGTGGGAAACACTTGAAAAACCAGGTGTACCGCCAGAATCCAGAAACAATTGAACAGCTGAAGCAGTACATCTCATCTGCATGTGGAGCCATTCCGCCAGACATGTTGTCAAAGGTTTCGGGTAATTTCATTCAGAGACTACGCCATATTATTGCTACGCATGGTGGATATGTGGAAAATATCGTACTATAGAGTTTCCCAGACCGCAGCGCCATCTGTTGTTGAAAATTGTAACTACTGTAATTTCGAAAGTTTGTCTGCCTGAAAATGTACTGTTGTCCCAAGCATATTGCAACAAACGGTGTATTTCTATCGCTGCTCGTTTAGTTTTTATTGCCGTTTCAAATATACCGGTCATTTTTTAAACACCCTGTATGAACGGTGTACACTCTTCACGGTCATCTGGACTTCTGGATTGACCACTTTGACTGTATGTAAGATCTTGTGAAGATGCTTTTTTTCTAATTTCTAGATCAGCTGTCGGGGATTAGGGTGTTGTTCTTATTTTTCGTCAATTTATGAAAACCGTTCCTCTACCTTGTTTCGCATTCGTGACAAACGAAGGCGTGCTGAAAAGTAATTCCTTACAATTTTTTTTATGTGAAAACTCTTTTTAAAAAACATAATTGTTCTTGATGTCTCCGTTATTCAACAGTCACCCTGGCAACGAAAACATTTCCTCCGAGAGACCAGTTTGTTGCTTGCACCGCTCCATTACTATCGAAATGACGTCCTCGAAGGCGGTTTGGGAAGCCATGAACAATCGGATGTGACAAGTCGGGACTGGGACTGTATCGAGAATGATCGATGGCAGTGAATCAAAGGCACCGGATTGTTGCAGATGTCCCAGGGTTCGTTTGTGGGCCGGCGCTGTCATGCTGATGGACTCTTCGGTACTCGATTACAACACGCTGCTTCTCACGCTCCGAAGGAGTTCCGTCAACACAATGCCTCGTTAAACTGTACAATTCGGAGCTCTTTACCTGCAGACGACTGCAAGTTTGTAGAAATGAAGAATAAATATTTGGGATGTTAGTGATGTTTATTTTATTTAAAAACCTTTGAGTTTCTGTATTAAAAATTCGGAGTCATTCATTACTTCTCAGCACACCCGTCACGGTTTCGGCCGAGTTGGGTTGCCATTTCTGTACTGAATGTCGTCAGTCGTAAGTGATCGATTTGGCCTTCTCGACGAGCTGATCTTGGAGGCTGTAGCCAGTAGCAGTCGGTAGGACGCGGCGCAACGAGGCGTGTCCACAGGCAGCGCGTGGGCGTCTGTATGGGCCGACCTTGGAGGACCACCCCAGCCAGCTGGACGCGCAGCCTAGGAATACCAGTTTTCGGTTTTTTTCAACGCCTGTTTAACCTTACTGTTAAAACCTCTCAAAATAGCCGGTTTCTGAAGTAACCGATTTTTGAAGAAATATTGAAAAATTTTTACTCCCTCAATTTCAGGATACGTTGTAACTAAAAATTAAATAGGCACATAAAAGAACTTAATACGTCCACAGTTCACTGCTTTTTTTAAAAAAAGTCACAAGTGTTGAATACTATTAAAAAAATCTGTATTCTAATGACTCTTAATGTTCTGAAACTCGGTTGAAAAATCACGCTGTAATCGAGGAACATTCCGCTGTTCGGGCATTACGATTAGTCAGTGCTAAAGGGTGAGAACTGAGGTTCAACAATTGCGTTTTTCGTATTAATTTGCCCATTTTCAGGGCTACAAGCAGATACAGGCATATTATGTGCGCACAGTCAGCAGGTCAGCTATTTTCTATTTCTATCGTAAGTTATGAACGATGTTAGAAGTTTCATGTTTTTTCTCTTGTGACGTCGCAAGTTTGTAGTGCCTCCTCCCGTTTTTAACGTTCTGAACCAAATGGAGCATTGTACTCGATTCATACCGCACTTCGTAAAATAGTTGCAGACTGTGGATGGTGCCATTTATAATGCAATTCATGACAACGACGTACCAGATGGGACAAGTCTTGCACAATCAATGTTCTCGTAGTCTGTCATCTAATAGGCCACGCCACATTAATAGGTACATTATTGGCTCAGCAACGCTGTTCCATTTCTTATGGCATGTGTATGTTGCTCGTCTCTGTGTGCATTATTATTAAAATACCATTAACTACTTCCCATTTTTTAGTATAACGCATTATTTCAAAGCAGTAGAAATTTTACGAATAAAACATTGTTTTGTAAAGGTTTACTCAAAAACAAATATCTTAGCTCTGCTGCTATAGCTAATAAATACGAGGGCAGTTCAATAAGTAATGCAACACATTTTTTTTCTCGGCCAATTTTGGTTGAAAAAACCGGAAATTTATTGTGGAATATTTTCAAACATTCCCGCTTCGTCTCGTATAGTTTCATTGACTTCCGACAGTTGGCAACGCTGTACGGAGCTGTTAAAATGGCGTCTGTAACGGATGTACGTTGCAAACAACGGGCAGTGATCGAGTTTCTTTTGGCGGAAAACCAGGGCATCTCAGATATTCATAGGCGCTTGCAGAATGTCTACGGTGATCTGGCAGTGGACAAAAGCACGGTGAGTCGTTGGGCAAAGCGTGTGTCATCATCGCCGCAAGGTCAAGCAAGACTGTCTGATCTCCCGCGTGCGGGCCGGCCGTGCACAGCTGTGACTGCTGCAATGGCGGAGCGTGCGAACACACTCGTTCGAGATGATCGACGGATCACCATCAAACAACACAGTGCTCAACTTGGCATCTCTGTTGGTAGTGCTGTCACAATTGTTCACCAGTTGGGATATTCAAAGGTTTGTTCCCGCTGGGTCCCTCGTTGTGTAACCGAACACCATAAAGAGCAAAGGAGAACCATCTGTGCGGAATTGCTTGCTCGTCATGTGGCTGAAGAAACGACTTCAGCGTGTTCGTAGGCACAAAAATCTGAACGAACTTCTCCTTCTTCATGACAACGCAAGACCTCACACAAGTCTTCGCACCCGAGAGGAGCTCACAAAACTTCAGTGGACTGTTCTTCCTCATGCACCCTACAGTCCCGATCTCGCACCGTCGGATTTCCATATGTTTGGCCCAATGAAGGACGCAATCCGTGGGAGGCACTACGCGGATGATGAAGTTATTGATGCAGTACGACGTTGGCTCCGACATCGACCAGTGGAATGGTACCGTGCAGGCATACAGGCCCTCATTTCAAGGTGGCGTAAGGCCGTAGCATTGAATGGAGATTACGTTGAAAAATAGTGTTGTGTAGCTAAAAGATTGGGGAATAACCTGGTGTATTTCAATGCTGAATAAAACAACCCCTGTTTCAGAAAAAAAAATGTGTTGCATTACTTATTGAACTGCCCTCGTATTTCGTTTTTCTTTTTTTTTTTTTACTCGCCGATTAGTAAAAATTAGAGAATATCTATTACTAACTGTTGCCAAACACATACCGAAAGGTACCTGTTGTTATTCAGAACTAAAATACCGTTATCAGTGTGGACCGGTCGGTTTTCTTCCCATCCCTAACACAGCTGCGCGGCGGGACGGCACGCTACAGGCACCCCCCCCCCCCCCCACCCCGCCACACACACACACACACACACACACACACACACACACACACTCCCGCTTCAGACTTCGCCTCGCCCACCCCTAGCCTGGGCTGAAAATTCCGTCTCGTTTTCTCGCCTCTCGACACCACACACACACACACATACACACACTTGGTTTACACTTCGCCTCGCCCACCCCCAGCGTGGGATGGAAATTCCGTCGCGTTTTCTCCTCACCTCTCGGCGTGCAACGGTTCCAACTTGATGTACTCCTTTTAGATCGTAGGTAGGGGTAGGAGGAGGACGTTGCTTTAAAGCTACTGCTGTTAAGGCTATGGAAAATCTATGCAAATAAGGCTATGGATAAATTATTACATCAGATTTGAAAACTGAAGTCTATTGCGGGCATCTACCAGGTGACTCTCTTCTATGGGTCTTCAGGCGCATTTTCTCCAATGTTTGGGCAGATAGTTGCAGTTCCGTCGTTACAATGTGTGTTTGAATCAGCCCAAAAAAATACCGCACATTGAGTCTCGCGTGCGAGGCCCATTTTCGGTGGAAAGCGTCCATGTATATCCCGTTACAATCTAAATTATTTTGAAATCCGAATTTTACATATTCATTCGACAAAGAGGCCCCAAATTAGTCTAGTGCGATATTCGTTATTTCGTGTTTGGCTATTCCTGTCAACACGTATCGATAAGACGAATATAGCACAAGCCTAATTTGGGACCGCTCTGTCGATGGGCATGTAACTTCAGATTCAGATACCGTTTTTTTTGTAACGGGCAACAGACAGACGCGTTCCGTCGACATTGAGCGTCGCATGAAAGACGGGACGAGCAGTTTTGTTGGGGCTGACTCCAACTACACTTCGCAAAAACGAAACTTCATATTCCTGCCGAAATGCCAGGTACAATACCCCAGAAGACTCTTAGTTTAGACACGCTGTATTACAGAGAGCAGTGTTGGCAAATACACACATCAACAAAAGTTTTGCATCACCCCATTATTTCTGAATTCATGGCATAGGAAACAAAAAATGGCGTTGAATCGTGCGTATACAGAGCGGTCCAAAAAATGTATCCACTATTTAAAAATCCGTAAGTGGCAAACTAATTGACGGACTTGTCTCATCTTTGGTAGTGTAATAGTTTGTAGTTCCGGCAATCGCCACACAAGCGTTATATTGCGTTGTTTTATTTTGTCAGATGACAGTCGCCAGATATTCACTGTTTTGTTCGCAGTTGTTCCTAGTTACTCGAGTAAACATTGTTGGCGCAAGGCTTACATTCGATGAAAGGAAGTCAGTTTTGAAGTAGTTTTTAAGTATGAAAATATTGAGGTTCAATGGGATTGGCGAAATGAGTAGCAGAGCCACCGACACGTTTTACGATTCGTCGCATTCGAGACAAATTTGAAGCCGAAGGCTGTGCTAAATATGTACACAAACAACTATCTGGACGACCTGTAACAGTAACAAGTCCAGCTAACTCCTGTCATGTGTTGCAACAGTTCACTCGCTCACCACAGAAGTCTGTGAGACAGTGTGCCCGTGAAACTGGAGTGAGTCGCTCAAGTGTTCGGCAACTTTTGAAGACAACAAAGTGGAAGTGCTACATCCCACGATTGCTACACGCAATGAACGAGGACGACCCTGCTGTAGAATGGAGTACTGCGAGTGGTTTACTAACATGGTGCGCAACGATGAAAGATTTTGCAGAGACGATTGTGTGGTCTCATGAGGCACAGTTCAAACTCAATGGTAGAGTAAATCGCCACAATTGCATATACTGGGCCGCCGAACATCCGAACGTCCATATAGACAAAGCCGTGAATTTGCCAGGAGTAAATGTGTCTTACCGGGGCTTGATTGGGCAATTCTTCATTGACGGCACAGTTACCGGTGAGGTGTACCTTCAGAAGCTTCAGACATCCATTTTACCTGCCATCCGAGACTCGTATAGAGACGGAAGAGTTTACTTTCAACAAGATGGTGCCTCAGCCCACTACCAGAATCATGTTAGGGCGTATCTCGTCGAAAATCTACCAGGAAGATGGATTGACCGTAGAGGTGCTGTGGAGTATCCACCACGTTCCCCAGACCTACTCCTGTGGACTTTTACCAGTGGGGAATACTAAAGGACGTCGTTTATCGACAAAAGCCACGAACATTGGACGAACTTCGAGAATCCATTGTACATTAATGTGCAAATATCCAACTGAACACGTTGCAGTCAGTAGTTTGTGCTGCAGTTCGGCTGCATCGTTCGTTTTAATCGACACCACATAATCGGTTGGGTTCGTGTCTGGGAAACAGACAGACCACTCCGTTCCAGTGATCCTGATATGCTGAAGGAATGTGTTCACAAGAACACCACAATCCGCATGAGTTACCGTCCATCAAAATGACAGCGCAATTTTATACCTGTTCCCCAGAGCAGTGAGATTGCCCTCAACAACCTCGGGAGGTGTAAAAGCCCCATGTAATGCCACACCTTAAACTACTCCACCGCCACCTTCTTGCACATATGGGACGCAGTGTTGGAGGCGTTAGATATTAAAGGGTTGTCTCCAGACACGTTGTCTGCGGTCATCAGGGTACAAACAAACTCGAGTGTCGTCCGTAAACAATATGTGGCGTCAAATCCGGATGATTGATTGCTCATCTTTAACGGAGCTCATGTTGTTGTGGTAATTGCATCATGCAATCGTTTGATGTGATACGGGACGTCCTGCCTAACCCCTTCGAGCGTCGAACTCAGTTCTGGAATACTCAGCTCACGGTTCCTTAGACTGACTCAAATGCAATACCGATCGTCCTTTACATCAGTAGAGCGTTAACGGCTGTGCGGTGTAAGTCCTCAACACTGCACGTCAGTTGGAACCGATTCCATGTCCGCGGCACACCTCTTTTTCTCCTGTGCACGCCATTGGACAACTTCGCTGGTTGCCAAGCCGCCTTCGCGTAACGTGATAAATTGCACCGAATAAATGATCGCGATTGTACTTCGTGGCTTCGTAGATATTCACTACACTGTTCCAGATGCTCTAATATGTCTGCTGGTGCCTTACTTTCAACTGAAATCAGAACTGTTGCATTCTACCCATAGGTGGCGGTCGCGGTAAATGTTTGTGTGTTTACAGTCAATGTCAGGAGTACACGATCGTGACAGGAACACTCACAATAGCAACACACCTGCGCGACGTACCTAGGTGATACAGCCCTTTTCTTAATGTGCGTATGTTGGCCGCAATCCAGAATTGATCGCTGAAACTGATTACGTTGATACGATGATATGTGATTTAGAATTGTAGTCAGTAAATTCGTGTCTCTTTTCTTGGGATTACTCCTATAATATTGCAGGTTCCGATTCTTTTCTTCTGCTGGGGACGCCTCGAGTGACATCTTCGCGAATGCCAAAGTCTCGGAGCAGCTCATGAGCAGAGTAGAGACAGCAGTTGCACGCATGCTGCTATTTATGAATGTCGGTCACATGAGCAGACACGCCATTGTGGCGTCGAGATGCATAGCGCTTGAGTGCACTGCAGTCGACCTTTGTGCATCGATTTGACAGTAGAAGCTTCGCGATGCGTGTTAGCTTACTGTTACTGCTAAATCAGATCGATGCGATCACATAATTCCGTGTGGTAGCATGCTTTCTCATTTCTGAGCTCATTCGGAAGTGACTATTGAACTCAGTTCACGTAATTTTCATGTCACCGAGCAGGAACACAGTCGCACTGCGTATGTACAGAAACGACGACAGAGCGAGGTACCGCAATGTTAACACGCTAGACTCGCATTCGGGAGGACGACGGTTCAAACCCGCTTCCGGCCATCCTGATTTAGGTTTTCCGTGATTTTCATAAATCGCTTAAAGTAAATGCTGGGATGGTTCCTTTGATAGAGTACGGCCGATTTCCTTCCCCATCCCTCCCTAATCGGAGTACGTGCTCCGTCTCAATGTCCTCTTTGCCGGCCGGAGTGGCCGAGCGGTTCTATGCGGTACAGTCTGGAACCGCGCGACCGCTACGGTCGCAGGTCCGAATACTGCCTCGGGCATGGATGTGTATGATGTCCTTAGGTTAGTTAGGTTTAAGTAGTCCCATAGTGCTCAGAGCCGTTTGAACCATTTTTTTGTCCTCCTTGTCGACGGGACATTAAACACTAATCGCCTTTTTCAGAAACGACAATAATAGATTAGGTAATATTTCACAGAGGCTGGAGATATGTGTCAGGATGGCCGGACGAGGGATTGAACCGTCGTCCTCCCCAACACGTAAAGAACAGCTGTCTTTGTGTTACCAAGGTAAACGTGTGAGAGCAAAATCATTGTTAACCAAACAACGATAAAATGAACTTGCATGAGATGAGGTAAAGTTCTGTTTAATTAAACAGTAATTAAATAAACTTTCATTATATCACACTGTTGTCACGGACACTTGCTACCCACAGTAATGACTCGCTCGAAGCATTAAACAGAAAAGTTGCATCAGATCCCAGCCAACCGCTTATTCAATTACTCATTATCTCGTAGAGAAATGAGTCATTGTGGAATTGTGCTGCTACCTCGTAATTTGAGCCATTATCTTGCACTGATCGTAATTTTTTTTTCTAATGTATCTGCATCTCGCGGTTTATTTTACATTCCTGCTGCTGACTTGGACGTATGACAGCACGGTTTATCACTTCCAGCAGAAGCAATAATGAAGGAATAGGTACGAGTTTGCAGTTTTGAAACAACAATGGAACGGTGCAAAAAAAAAATTATTTGTGTTTGGCGCACTTTATACATAGGTGCGCCAGATCGAGGATTAAGTTGTAAATAACTGAAAATCACGGCGCTCGGGTATGGTTCTATATCTCGCGATATTCAGTCCTGAATTGTCTCTAAACTGTAGTAGCGGACTTGCATTCATGAAACCGTAAACAGCGCTGCGCACGCTCTGCACAGTTATACGACACTATGATGACTGTTGCTATTGGAATAACTCATTAAAACAGGCCACCTAGCGGGAGCGTCGGAACTAACAGCGTTAGGCGGGAGTAGAACTTGAAGGAATGATGCATTCAGTGCTTCATCAAATATTTCTGTAAGTTATTTACAGTTCTTACAGTGACGGGCGAGTGGGCGCGGAGCAGGCGTCCGATGGCGTCCCACGTGTGTTCCCACTGTCTCAAATCAGGCAAAGACCGAAAATGTGAATTTTATCATCATGCTCCTCAAACTACTACTGGTCGATTCTGGCTTTTGTCACACGAATAGTTTCCTGCTGGAAGATGCCGTCGGCTTCGGACAAGACAGCGATCACGAACGGGTGCAAGTGGTCCGCAATAATGCTCACCTAATCCGCATCTGCCATAGTGTCTCAGCTTACTCCCACACGTCCCACGCAAGTAGTATAAATACTGCCCCCATTGTCTGCATGCGTAGTGTGCTGTATGTTTCGAGTATCCATTTGCCTGGATAACGGCTTGTGTTTCATCCGACGAGCCGAAAAAAGTACATGGATCCACGGTCCATTTTCGATGATCTCGTGCCCACTGCAGTCGTAGGTGACAACGACGTTCGGTCGTCTGCTGCAGAACCTCGTGTTCAAAACTGTGCCCTGAGATGAGTGTTAGGAAACACTTCTTCCTGCTGCAGCATTGTACTCTGTCGCCAAGTGTACCGTGTGTCGACAACTAACTTTCCTTACAGACGGACAAGTCTGAGGCCTGGGCGTTGTGCGATTTAGCGTGCTCGTCAAACCCCTTGCACTGTCATTCAGCCATTGTACATACACAATGTGATCAAAAGCATCCGGACACATACGTGCATTGTGCTGCCACCTACTACCAGGTACTCCATATCAGCGACCTCAGTAGTCTTTAGACGTCGTGAGAGAGCAAAATGGAGTGCTCCGCGGAGCTCACGGACTTCGAACGTAGTCAGGTGATTGTGTCACTTGTGTCATACGTCTGTACGCTAGATTTCCGCGCTCCTAAACATCCCTAGGTCCACTGCTTCCGATGTGATAGTGAAGTAGATACAAGAACGGACACCCACAACACAAAAGCGTACCGGCCGACGTCGTCTGTTGACTGGCAGAGATCGACAGTTGAAGAGGGTCGTAATGTGTAATATGCAGATGTAGTGGACTGACAAGACAGCCAGTCCACAGTGACGGGTAACCGAAAGGCACGCGTACACACACGCCGACTGGCGTGAAGTCTGGAACAGGATACGTAATGAATGCTAATAAGAAAAGTACGTAGCTTCTATAATACTTAACTTTACTTCATCCTTGTGGTACATCGCTCTTGGTTATACAAATGACACTTTAAATATGGTTAATGGCGCCTCGCTAGGTCGTAGCCATGGACTTAGCTGAAGGCTATTCTAACAGTCTCTCGGCAAATGAGAGAAAGGCTTCGTCAGTGTAGTCGCTAGCAAAGTCGTCGTACAACTGGGGCGAGTGCTAGTCCGTCTTTCTAGACCTGCCATGTGGTGGCGCTAGGTCTGCAATTACTGACAGTGGCGACACGCGGGTCCGACATGTACTAATGGACCGCGGCCGATTTAAAGCTACCACCTAGCAAGTGTGGTGTCTGGCGGTGACACCACAGCAGACATCTATCCAGACCATCACACAGGAATTCGAAACTGCTTCTTGATCCACTGCATGTACTAGGACAGTTAGGCGGGAGGTGAGAAAACTCGAATTACATGATCGAGCGGCTGCTCATAAGCCACACATCAAGCCGGTAAATGCCAAGCGACACCTCGCTTGGTGTAAGGAGCGTAAACATAGCACGATTGAACACTGGAAAAACGTTGTGTGGAGTGACGAATAACGGTACCCAATGTGACCATCCGATGGCAAATGCCCGGTTAACATCATCTGCAAGCGTGTGTAGAGACAACATTCAAATTCGGAGGCGGTAGTGTTACGGTTTGGTCGTGTTTTTCATGGAGAGGGCTTGCACCCCTTGTTGTTCTGCGTGTCACTATCAGAGCACAGGCGTACATTGCTGTTTTAAGCCCCTTCTCGCTTCCCACTGTTGAAGAGCTATTCGGGGGTGGCGATTGCATCTTTCAACACGATCGGGCATCTGTTCATAATCCACGGCCTGTAGCGAAGCGATTACACGACAGTAACATCCCTGTAATGGCTCAAATGGCTCTGAGCACTATGGGACTTAACATCTATGGTCATCAGTCCCCTAGAACTTAGAACTACTGAAACCTAAGTAACCTAAGGACACCACACAACACCCAGCCATCACGAGGCAGAGAAAATCCCTGACCCCGCCGGGAATCGAACCCGGGCGTGGGAAGCGAGAACGCTTCCGCACGACCACGAGATGCGGGCTCCCTGTAATGGACTGGCCTGCACGGAGTAATGAACTGAATCCTATAGCACACCTTTGGGATGTTTTGGAACGCCGACTTCGTGCCAGGCCTCACCGACTGACATCGATACTTCTCCTCAGTGCAGCACTCGGTGAACAATGGGCTGCCATTCCCCAAGAAACCTTCCAGCACCTGATCGAACGTATGCCTGCGAGAGTGGAAGCTGTCATCAAGGCTAAGGGTGGACCAACACCATATTGAATTCCAGCATTACCGATGGAGGGCGCCACGAGCTTGTAAGTCGTTTTCAGCCAGATGTCCGTATACTTTTTATCACATAGTGTAAGATCGACGTTCCCCTTCCTAAGCACCAGGCCATAAAAATTTGACCTATGTCAAAATTACTTACGTCAGTGGGTTTTCTCATTAGCTGCCTTTATCGTCGCTGGAGTGATTGGCCATTTGCCTCTGATCCGCTTCTGTACTTTCCTTAACGCGTCACGTGCTACCAGAGACGGCCTTCAGTATCGTTATGATCATACGTCATGTTCTGTCTCACCGGTGTGTGTATGACGGGAGCGGTCCACACTCAGAACGATTGTTGACTTGCAGACTTGTGTAGATCTCGTGATCTTCCGGATGATCCTTGTAATCGCTCCCCGCAGTGTCATTGCGAAGTTTATCTTCCTGCCTATAAGGAACAGTCAAGACAGGTAGATGAAGAAAAAGTAAGTAAACTTGTTTATTGTTTCAAAAGTAATCGCTGTAACTATTCGTACCTTTATCCCACTTTGAGACAAGACGGTCAGTTCCTTTACGGAAAAAATGATCTGGACTGAGGATGTGTATGGACGTTCAGTGAACTTCTGCGCCGCAGTCCAAACAACCTTGGCAACATGTAAGCGGGCCTAATTTCTCCCCAAGCGATTCCTATATCTTTGGAGCTCTAACAAAGACTTACTTTACTAAGGTTTGAAGCTCCCCTTGATGTTTTTCCGTGTTAGCGATTTAATAATCGTGTTTTGAAAATCAGCCATAAGCAAACACAATTTTCTTTTTTTTTAATTTTCATATTTACCCAGACATGTTTCGACAAATGTCATCTTCTGTGGGTCTTTTTTTTTTATTTCTGTAAAATATAGTATCAAATTTATTTATCTATTGTAGGCCTAAGAATTCAAATATGTGCATTTTGTTTTGTTTAGACGCCCAGAACTACCACATAAAAAAGCAATAACACAAGGAAAAATAGTCCTGAAAGAAACTACAACACTGTGCAACCAAACAATGAATTATACAAACGCACTTCCCCACATAAAACATAACATTCAAACAACCTTCTTTCCAGCTCTCTCTCTCTCTCTCTCTCTCTCTCTCTCTCTCTCTCTCTCTCTCTCTGTCATACATTCTGCCCTCTCCCAGCAGCCACACCAAACTAGTTCTGAGAAAACGCTCAAAATCAACGCCACAACAAATACAAGACAAGCAATGCAAGTTAGCAGCGACAATAACGTAACACTTCTCACTGCACTGTGTATGGAGTCAGAAATATCTGCTCAGAACAGAACCCTGGATACACCCCTTCCACATAACGTTGCAGCACATATGATTTTATATCACTGCAGGCTATAGATCCTCCAATTAGTGTCCGCAGCTCGTGGTCTCGCGGTCGCGTTCTCGCTTCCCGGGTTCGATTACCGGCGGGATCAGGGATTTTCACCTGCCTCGAGACGACTGCGTGTTTGTCTTGTCCTCATTATTTCATCGTCATTCTTGAAAGTGGCAAGATTGGAGTGAGCAAAGGTTGGGAATTTGTACGGGCGCTGATAACCGCGCTTTTGAACGCACCACAAACCAATAATCATCATCCAATTAGAGATGGGATCATTTATCCAGGTCCTCCTGAGGAGGTGGACAGAAATGTTGTAGGACTGAAGGGGTTACCTATCGTATGGGAAGGGAGACTGGAATCCGCTTGACTCGGTCCACACACTCCAGACTGAGCTGCGACGCCGTGATTACGTCCCCGGCGTGTGTATTATTCACGGGCTGGAGCGCTGCGCCACGGCGCTTGCCGACGCTCCGAATAAAAAGTGGCTTTCATTCCGCTGGAAGCGACGTCGTTGCAACCCGCGACAGACACCGGGATAGCGGGCTATGTAGCGAGCAGCTCATTGCGGCAGCTGCTTGCCCTGCCGGTGGCAGCTACAGTCTCCTCTGTCTGTACTCCGTTAACCCAGTCAAGAAATATTATTCGTCCCCCCAAACACAGCACCTCCCAGTTCTCCGCTTTCTGTCCCATTCACTGGCGATAGACGGGAAGGAGGAATGTCGGCAATGTAACGTTACGAGGGACATGCCACAATTAGAGACAAATTGATGTTGAAATATGAAAGTTTCGTACTTTAATGGCTTCAGGTTGGGATCACTTGGATGAACTGGGAACAGCTGACGGGCTATAAATTGTTTTGTTTATAACCCGAGCATTGCATTTAACGATGACGTGTCTGCTTGAAGTTTCCACGTTAGTTGAACAACGTTCAATGACCCGTTTTGTACTTTCGGTAGGCGAAAAACTGGCTAAAGTCTTTTCCCGAATGATTTTATAGTTTGGCGAAAAATTGTATCAACCGGGAAAAATATTTGATTTTATTGTTTTGAGCTTTTCCTCATTACAGAGGCTTATCTCCTACATAATAGTTTACTTGGAAATTACAATACAAACAGTAAACGTTCTTAAACTATATTCTCAAAATATTCCTCCAGGTGTTTCGATCTTGTGTGTCTTCTTCCACTGCGCCCATTCTCCTCATTGTCTGCTGTACATTTTGGAGCCAGGTAGTCATAGGTCGTCCTCCTCTTCTTCTCCCCTCCGGTTCCCACTCCAGTATCAGTTTTGGTATTCTGGTTTTCTCCATTCGTCGTACATGCCCGTACCACTGTAATTTCTTCCTATCCATTACGTCATATATTCTTTCTTTTATTTCCATTCTCCTTATTATTTCGGTGTTCCTTATCTTTTCTTTCCTGGAGATTCTTGCTGATCTTCTCCAAAAGTCCATCTCTAGAGCTTGTAATTTTTTAATGTGCTTCATGTTAATTGTCCAGGTCTCCGTTCCATACAGAACCACACCCTCTAATATGGATTTGTATATTAATTTTTTAGTTCTGCTCATTACATTCCTGCTCCATAAGACTGAGTTAAGCATCCCAATGACCCTCCGTCCGCTACTAATTCTTTTATTGATTTCTGACTCTGATTTTCCCTCGATTTCTAGAATGGATACCAAATAACAAATGGTTCAAATGGCTCTGAGCACTATGGGACTCAACTGCTTTGGTCATAAGTCCCCTAGAACTCAGAACTACTTAAACCTAACTAACCTAAGGACATCACACACATCCATGCCCGAGGCAGGATTCGAACCTGCGACCGTAGCGGTCGTGCGGTTCCAGACTGTAGCGCCTTTAACCGCTCGGCCACTCCGGCCGGCTCCCAAATAACAGAAAGTGTTTATCTTTTTGATTTTCTTTCCTTCAATGTATAGCTCATCTGAATCATTAGTCAAGTATTCTGTTTTTTGGTAATTAATCTTCAAACCCCAAATTTTTGTATGCTACTGCTAGTTGATTGAAAAATATTTAAAAGTCGGTAGAACAGTTCAAAAACAGTCGAACGACAGTGACTTACGGGCGGCGTCCTGGCCGGCCTGTCAAAATAGCAACCCCTTCGCTTGAAACCCGCATTGACGACATTAACGTGAAGACCGACGTGTTATAGTTGAACATACTGGGAAAACAGCTGTACTAAGTATCGGCACAGTAAAAAAGCTGAAGCACAGCAGAAAAAGTGCAGGGTGTGACCCGCAAGAGTTAACGTAACGTCGTCTGGAAACAAAATCCACAGCGTATACAGACTTGACAGAATGCTATGAAAGGAAAGGTGGCCCTTTGCTAAACCAAATTTTAACTTGTGATGGAACTTGAGTTTACTATTTTGAACCAGAGTCCAAACGACAAAACATGGAATGGAAGCAAACCATTTAATCTGTCCGAAAGAAATTCAGACCGCAATCATCAACGGGAAAAGTCATGTTGATCGTCTTTCGGTATGCCCAGAGTGTCTTCTCTTGTGAGTGTTTGGAAGACCAGAGTGCAATAAACAGTGCCTGCTAGTCGCTCATGGTGATCACCAAAGTAAACCGAGCAATGAGAGAGAGAGAGATATCTGGAATTCCAAAGAAAAGACCTGACATTGTGATATTGCTTGCTACGCAATGCTGTCAGAGTCGTATCTAGACGTATCAGGGGTTGCATATTACTCCAACTGCACACGCCCGACAGCATTATAGAGCCTCCACCAGCTTCAACAGTCCACTGCTTACATGCAGGGTCCATGGATTCATGAGATTTTCTCCATACCCGCAAACGTTCATCCGCTCGATATAATTTGAAACGAGACTCGTCCGACCCCGAAACATATTTCCAGTCATAAACAGTCCAATGTCGGTGTTGGGCCCAGGCGAGGCGTAAACCTTTGTGTCGCGCACTCATCAGGGGTACACGAGTGGGCCTTCGGCTCCGAAAGCCCATATCGATGATGTTTTGTTGAATGGTTCGCACGCAGACACTTGCTGATTGCTCAGCATTGAAATCTGCAGCAATTTACGGAAGAACCACAATTCTGTCACGTTGAACGATTCTCTTAAGTCGTCGTTGGTCCCGTTCTTGCATCTTTTTCTGGCCGCAGCGATGTCGGAGATTTGATGTTTTACCGGATTCCTGATATTCACGCCACGCTCGTGAAATGGTCGTACGGGAAAATCCCCACTTCATCGCTGCCTCGGAGATGCAGTGTCCCATCGCTCGTGCGCCGACTGCCAACACCACGTTCAAACTCACTTAAATCTCGATAACCTGCTATTGTAGCAGCAGTGACAGATCTAACAATGGCGACAGACACTTGTCGTCTTACGTAGGCGTTGCCGACCGCAGCGCCGTATTCTGCCTGTTTATATATCTCTGTATTTGAATACGCATGCCTATACCAGTTTCTGTGGCACTTCAGCGTACATTATCAAGCGACAAAAGATGAAGAGACGTCATAAAGAAATATATTAAGCGATCTAGACGGATTTATTCACAAAATATCCACAACGATCGGGGACTGATAAAGGAAGTAACTTTTTTCTTGCTATAACTAAATGACTGGTTCCAGAATGAAATGTCAGTTGCTTTCGCAGAATAATTCCTCAGTTTACGTTGTTGTTGTTGTTGTTGTTGTTGAAGGGTGATGGAGTCCTCTGCTATCCGTTTCAGACAAGTCACTGCGTAATTTACGGTTAAATGTATCTCAGATACAGACGGAAGGGCTGTTTCTTCCATTATTAGAAACGGCAACCCTGTTTATCGCACTGTCAAAGAACGTCGGCGGAACGCGCCAGATTGCTGGTCGTTATGCGCCGATAAAGGTATCTAAACATCACAATTGGGAATTTTGTAGGCAGGTGCGAGGGCATCATAATCATTGCTTGTGGGCATGAGACAGAAGTTGCCGAACTGTTGCCACTGCACCAACTACGCAACATTAAAATATTTTATTGGTTAAGGAGATAAGTGAACGGTGTAAACTTAATAGGTGGCATTCAGTGGAACAGTGTGCAGGAGTGTTTGCTCACCTCGTAAGTACACGGGGCTTCAAAAAAAATCATCCGCTTACACAACTCTTAAATCTTCCACAAAAAGTAGTAATTTTAACTTCATTAATAAATAGGTTCGGCCATTGCTGTCATGATTCTGTTAAAAAATACAATAAAACATTAGAAAAAACTAGATAACATTAAGAAACAACTGGATATGTAGATTACTATATACCAACTTTACGAGTGCTTCTTCGAATAATTTGCATCCAGCTAGATGTACAAACCATGCAGAAGTGCTGTCTGAGATAGAAGACCCATAGTTTAATGGAATGTGGCTGCCACTCCGAGGTGCGGTTGGTGGGGCATATAATTACACTGAAGCGTCAAATTGGTATTGGTATGCGTATTCAAATACGGAGATAACGTAAACAGGCAGAATACGGCGCCACGGTCGGCAACGCCTATGTAAGACAGAAAGTGTCTGGCGCATTTGTGAGATCGGTTACTGCTGCTACAATGGCAGATTATCGAGATTTAACTGAGTTTTGAACGTGGTCTTACAGTCGGCGCACGAGCTGTGGTTCAAAAAATGGTTCAAATGGCTCTGAGCACTATGGGACTTAACATCTATGGTCATCAGTCCCCTAGAACTTAAAACTACTTGAACCTAACTAACCTAAGGACATCACACAACACCCAGTCATCACGAGGCAGAGAAAATCCCTGACCCCGCCGGGAATCGAACCCGGGCGCGGGAAGCGAGAACGCTACCGCACGAGCACGAGCTATGGGACACATTATCTCCGACGTGTCGATGAAGTGGGGATTTTCACGTACGACCGTTTGACGAGTGTACCGTGAACACCAGGAATCCGATAAAACATCGAATCTCAAACATCGCTGCGGCCGAAAAGATTCTACAAGAATGTGACCAAGAGAAGAGAAGTGTTGAACGTGACAGAAGTGCAATCAACGCTTCCGCAAATTTCTGCAGATTTCAGTTCCTGTTTAGGGAACTAGGGATACTAACTACTGCTTCCCAATATATTTATTCCTTAATGAAATTTGTCATTAAAAATATATCACTTTTTCAAACCAACAGCTCAGTTAATGGAATCAATACTAGAAATAAGAATAATCTTCACAAGGATTTAGTCACTTAGTCTTGTACAAAAAGGTGTGCATTATTCAGGAACACACATTTTCAATAACTTGCCAGCAGCCATAAAAAGCTTAACAACCAATGAAATTCAGTTTAAGAGAAGCCTAAAGGATTTATTGGTGGCCAACTCCTTCTACTCCATTGATGAATTTCTTAGTAAAACCAACTTATTTGTATATAACTGCAACATAACTTCTGCACAATTTCAGTGCAGTAATGTGTTCATTGAAAATTTGTGTGTGTGTGTGTGTGTGTGTGTAAGTACAATCTAACTTCTGCACCATTTCACTGGAGTAATGTGTTCATTGTAAATAAGTATTACAGTAGTTGTATTACATGCTTATTACCTTATAAATAAATAAAAAACTTTTTTATTTTAAATTCAGTGCATTAGTATTTGTAAAACGACTCTTAGCATTCATTAAAAAATGACGATCATTCCACTTGGGACCTGTGGAATGGTACATTAGCTTACTTGTTTTAGTTGTAAATATTTGTCGTGTACTGTTGTTTTTCTGACATGTTCCACATCCTGGAGGACCTCCTCACTACGGATCAATTGGAATGAAAGTAAATCTAATCTAATCTAATCTAATCTAATCTAAGCAAATGTCAGCGTGTGAACCATTCAACGAAACATCATCGATATGGGATTTGGGAGCCAAAGGCCCTCTCGTGTACCCTTGATGACTGCACAACACGCCTCGCCAGGGCCCGTCAACAACGACATTGGGCTGTTGAATCCATGGAGCCGGCATGTCAGCAGGGGACTGTTCAAGGTGGTGGAGGCTCTGTAATGGTGTGGGGCGTGTGCAGTTGGGATCATATGGGACCCCTGATACGTCTAGATACGACTCTTGACAGGTGACACTTACATAAGCATCCTGTCTGATCACCTGCATCCATTCTTGACCATTGTGCGTTCCAGCGGATTTGGGCAATTCCAGCAGAACAATGCGACACCCCACACGTCCAGAATTGCTATAGAGTGGCTCCAGGAACACACTTCTGAGTTTAAACACTTCCGCTTGCCACCGGACTCCCAGACATGAACTTTATTGAGAATACCTGGGATGCCTTGTAACGTGCTGTTCAGAAGAGATCTCCTCCCCCCGTACTCTTATGAATTTATGGACAGCTGGTAGGATTCATGGTGTCAATTCCCTCCAGCACTACTTTTATTAGTAGAGTCCATGCCACGTCGTGGTGCGGCACTTCTGCGTGCTCGCGGGGGCCCTACACGATGTTAGACAAGTGTACCAGTTTCTTTGGCTCTTCAGTGTAAACTGAGCGAGGTTGCGCAGTGGTTAGACACTGGACTCGCATTCGGGAGGACGACGGTTCAATCCCGCGTCCGGCGATCCTGATTTAGGTTTTCCGTGATTTCCCTAAATCACTCCAGGCAAATGCCGGGATGGTTCCTTTCAAAGGGTACGGCCGACTTCGTTCTTCGTCGTTCCCTAATCCGATTAGACCGATGACCTCGCTGTCTGGTCTCCTTCCCCAAAACAACCCAACCCAACCCTTCAATGTAAAACAATTAGGTAGCTGTTGTAATATCATTACAGTACAGAACAGTGAATATTAAAATAAGTATGTAATAATGTTGCCAACGGCCTTGCCACAATTGTAACACCAGTTCACTTCGCTCACCCAAGTGCTGTCGGGCTTAACTACACTCCTGGAAATTGAAATAAGAACACCGTGAATTCATTGTCCCAGGAAGGGGAAACTTATTGACACATTCCTGGGGTCAGATACATCACATGATCACACTGACAGAACCACAGGCACATAGACACAGGCAACAGAGCATGCACAATGTCGGCACTAGTACAGTGTATATCCACCTTTCGCAGCAATGCAGGCTGCTATTCTCCCATGGAGACGATCGTAGAGATGCTGGATGTAGTCCTGTGGAACGGCTTGCCATGCCATTTCCACCTGGCGCCTCAGTTGGACCAGCGTTCGTGCTGGACGTGCAGACCGCGTGAGACGACGCTTCATCCAGTCCCAAACATGCTCAATGGGGGACAGATCCGGAGATCTTGCTGGCCAGGGTAGTTGACTTACACCTTCTAGAGCACGTTGGGTGGCACGGGATACATGCGGACGTGCATTGTCCTGTTGGAACAGCAAGTTCCCTTGCCGGTCTAGGAATGGTAGAACGATGGGTTCGATGACGGTTTGGATGTACCGTGCACTATTCAGTGTCCCCTCGACGATCACCAGTGGTGTACGGCCAGTGTAGGAGATAGCTCCCCACACCATGATGCCGGGTGTTGGCCCTGTGTGCCTCGGTCGTATGCAGTCCTGATTGTGGCGATCACCTGCACGGCGCCAAACACGCATACGACCATCATTGGCACCAAGGCAGAAGCGACTCTCATCGCTGAAGACGACACGTCTCCATTCGTCCCTCCATTCACGCCTGTCGCGACACCACTGGAGGCGGGTTGCACGATGTTGGGGCGTGATCGGAAGACGGCCTAACGGTGTGCGGGACCGTAGCCCAGCTTCATGGAGACGGTTGCGAATGGTCCTCACCGATACCCCAGGAGCAACAGTGTCCCTAATTTGCTGGGAAGTGGCGGTGCGGTCCCCTACGGCACTGCGTAGGATCCTACGGTCTTGGCGTGCATCCGTGCGTCGCTGCGGTCCGGTCCCAGGTCGACGGGCACGTGCGCCTTCCGCCGACCACTGGCGACAACATTGATGTACTGTGGAGACCTGACGCCCCACGTGTTGAGCAATTCGGCGGTACGTCCACCCGGCCTCCCGCATGCCCACTATACGCCCTCGCTCAAAGTCCGTCAACTGCACATACTGTTCACGTCCACGCTGTCGCGGCATGCTACCAGTGTTACAGACTGCGAGTGTTACAGACTGCGATGGAGCTCCGTATGCCACGGCAAACTGGCTGACACTGACGGCGGCGGTGCACAAATGCTGCGCAGCTAGCGCCATTCGACGGCCAACACCGCGGTTCCTGGTGTGTCCGTTGTGCCGTGCGTGTGATCATTGCTTGTACAGCCCTCTCGCAGTGTCCGGAACAAGTATGGTGGGTCTGACACACCGGTGTCAATGTGTTCTTTTTTCCATTTCCAGGAGTGTATTACTTGAATGGATGACCGTCCGGGCCTGCCAAGCGCTATTGGCAAGTGGGGTGGACTCTGCCGTTGTGAGGCCAACTGAGGAACTACGTGACTGAGAACAGCGGCTCCGTTCACGAAAACTGACAACGGTCGGCAGAGCTGTGTACTGACCACATACCGCTACATATCCGCTTCTCGATGAGGTTGACACGGCGGTCAGTCGGAACCGTAGCGCCTTCCGATGCCTGTTCGGAGTTAATTTAATATCTTAAGTCTTACTCCGACCAGTGTGCGATTTGCAGGGGGGGATGGGGGGGGGGGATTTTCCCCTCTCTGCATCAGACCATCCCCTCTGGTTTTAGTTTATGCATCCCAACCTGGGATATTTATTTCCCACGCACTGGAGTAAAACTTTACATATAATTTAAATTTGTGGAGCCGAACACTGAAAGTTTTTTATACAGACTTACTATTAATATGTTTGCTTATTAATTTTGAAAAAGTGTTATCTAGTAGTTATTGTTGTTGTGTTCAGTCCAGAGACTGATTTGATGCAGCTCTCCATGCATGTAGTAGTTAAGCATTTCAAAACGTTTAGAACTAAATCATCATTATCATGTTGTGATTGTTGCTTTCGTCTAAGGTGCGTCATCCGTTTACTTGCGGGCTTGTATCAAGATGGACGAAAGTACAACGGTTTCCAATAAAACTTGTTTAATAATATATACATATATTTATTTGTCCTTTGAGGGAGTTGCTTGCGATTCTTTTTTTGACATTGTTGAATTAGAAAGTGCGACAGGAGCACTATGCGACTTAACTTCTGAGGTCATCAGTCGCCTAGAACTTAGAACTGATTAAACCTAACTAACCTAAGGACATCACGAACATCCATGCCCGAGGCAGGATTCGAACCCGCGACCGTAGCGGTCGCTCGGTTCCAGACTGTAGCGCCTAGAACCGCACGGCCAATTAGGCCGGCTATGGCATTACAAATGATGAACTAAAAAACTACCTTGTAGGTATCGCAACAGATGGTGGCTCAACAATGCTTGCACCTTACAAAGGCGTAGCCGCTCTACTGCTTAGTCAATACATAAGGATTTAACTGTAGTTCATTGTATGAACTACAAAATGAAATTAGCTGTCCACGATGTTGTGAATGATGTAGCAGATGTATACCATATACAGGTTGTTTTTTAGATTCCTTATATTCCGTGTTTTCTCGAAGCCCCAAAAATCAGAGACTACGAAGTGTTTCACAAGAATTGTCCTCGCAGCTATTAAAACTAGGCCGTATTTTTCGCGTACGTTGGGTTGCTTCCTCATTTAGTGCTTTTCGAGCTTTTCTTGAACGTCACAGTTCTCTTGTCCATCTTTTTGAAAAACTGAGACATGATGGTTCCTGATCAACTGAGGAGAGATCTAAATTTGAACGTTTACTAAAACATCTCACAGAGTGGCTTTTCTGATAGTGCATACGCGTGAATAGTGAGTTTCGGCATTAACATCTATTTATAAATAACGGTTTAACCATGGGTAACGCCACGGTCCAAGCTAGTAACATAATTATACTAACCCCCTAAGACATTCCCCCCCACTGGTAAAAGCACAAATCGCACACTGACTCCGACGATATGCGTGCAGAAGTGACTTTCTGAACACACAAACATTTCGAAAAAAAGTGTACAGCAAATGAATAAAGTTGTACATAAAACCATTAAACTTCACTGTATATTGTAGGTATTTCCACGAGTAATTTGTCACGCATTAATTTCCAATGTTTTTCCCCTAGTTTCTTCTCCCTTTTATTTGTATACAAACTAAGTAATAAAGGAAAAGAGAGACGACGCAGAACGAGCAGGTTAATGGGAGGTTATCTGGTACAACACTACATTTACCCAATACTTGGCGCCTTCAAAATTAACGCTGCACGCACGATATGGAAAGAGAATGGTTGATGGTCGCTATAAAGAGAATCGTAAAGCAGCCTCGTAGAGATACCAACCACCCCTCAGGTCCAGGTGGCTCCTCCACAAGTTCCCGGCCGTGCATCCGATTTCCTGCGACCTATCTTTTCTGCTGAATTCTTTGTCGTATATTTATATATTCTGTGTTAGAATTCTTCTGGGTAAGTGTCAGTTGAGTCACTCTTGGCTTAATTACCATTTTGACATTAAAAAATTAACTGTGAGCTAAGTTAACGACCATCGCTTCCGCGTCAAGCGTGCAAACAGAAAAACCAACAAATATTTTGAAGTGATTCGTAAATGAGAATTAAAAAAATTTGATAACCTCCATTAAAATAGAAGTCTACTATATAGGTAGATTCTCTGTGACCTCTCTTCAGCCGTTCCGTGCTGGGCTACCTGCACTTCGATGAACAGCTGCCAATCGGAGAACGCAGCCGTCCTGTACCTATCAGGACTGTTGATATTTTTAAAAAATCGGAAATCCGCAATATCTACATTTAAAAAGTATTATCATCGGTCCTAACCATCGAAGAAGGTATCGATATATCGATCAAAAAAATATCGACGCACATGCCGGTAAAAATATCGGCTACACATTGTAAATATGCTGCCAGTTTTAGAGCTGTATATTTAAGTATTGATTTATAATTAGAACAGGCTAGCGGCCTGTTGTCCCCCTTCGAGCAAGAATTAAAAGGAAAACTATGCACGATGACGCTTGGCGATAATCACTTCGCTAACAGGTGTCCAGTAAGTCGGCCGTTCGGTTTCGTCACGCATCTCATTTGTCCGGAACACTCAATGTCGCCTTCCAATGTTTTCATTTCTGCCAAGGACAGTGACTTGTGAAAATTGCATAGTGAACTAAACGTTTGCTGTTTGTGTCGGTAGCGCCGATTACGTCAGCATTTCCCCTTACACGTCTCCGCTCACCGCAAAAATCAATCTTGTCACATAGAGTTTTGTTCATAATTTTCAGAAACTGTTTTTGAAGAACGTCGATGTGAAGAAATAGCAAAACGGTTCATATGGCTCTGAACACTATGGGACTCATCGATACGTCTGAATTCACTTGACAACGCCACATGCAGCCTCTTCTGAGGTCGGCTTGGCGCTCTTTAATGAGGGCAGCGCTATTCGTAATCCAGACGACGAATTTTTCTTTTGCTTTTACCTCCTTGTAGATTTCGCAATTAAACAAGCCCCAGAGACAAAATTTTAAATGGGGTGAGGTCCACAGACCTGGGTGGCCAAAAAATTTTCAACTTGTTGTGATCCATATTCCAGGGAATGTTATGTTCCGATTATGTATCACCTGATGAGTAAAACGGGCTGGAAGAACATGTCATTCTTGTATCCAAGGGAATTGCTTGCAGTAATGGCAGCAGTACATTTTAAGTCTACATAACGAGGCCCTGGAAGAGGGGGCCGGTAACACCAACAGGTTCCATCAAATGTAATATCATACCATACCACACTTCTACAGACAAGTGTTCCTGGAAATGACTGCATAAATGCATGTGGACTTCTGCTGTTGGACTATTGATGCAAGTTAAGGCTGTTACTGGTACACGAAATGTATTTGCAGTTAACAAATTTGGGCAACCATTAGGTGTATGATGGAATGAAAATAATTTGCATCAGACGGAGACTCTAACCCGAATTTGCCGCTTATCGCGAGCTGTCGCCTTACCATTAGGCAATCCTAGCTCGCGAGAAGTGGGAAATCCGGGTTAGAGTCTCTGTCCGGCACAAATTTGTATTGTCGTCATTCCATTATACAGTCGATGGTTGTCCTTATTTGCAACTGCCAGTACATACATGTCTTTCATAACAACTGCACCCGCTGCAGTGCCTGTTCCTTCAGGCATGCATGCACAGCAAGCAACAAAATTCCTGATCATTTGCCTTCATCTACTCCTCAAATGTGTTGCATCTGGTGTAAATGATTAGAATAGAGGCCATGCATACCTAATGTCCACTGTTGCCTTGTATGTGGAACTGTGTTACTTCCAAACCCTGTTCTTTTACGTGTTCAGTTGAAATGACTTCTGGGCACTACACCAGTATTGAGCAGCTTTGTGAAGAAATTAGGGCATTGTCTAGCAAACTCGCTGCAAGTAGCACCAGCAGCGTTTCCGTTCCAAAACCTGTACACCATACCACCCCGAGATCGGAATGGTCAGTGGTGTTCACGAGCCAATTGATAACGACCAAGCAGATGTGCACATATGGCAAGCTGCTGATTTTTGTGATTGTAAACACTATACTATTGGCTTGGTGAATAAGTTTGCAGTATTTTTCCGTAAGTTTAATAAGCACAACCGATATACACAACAGAGACTTCAGTCATCATTAATATATTCTCATTCACTATTTACAACAGTCTGCCAACACTAGTGTAACTTTTTGACTCTGCTAATGTAGAAATCACGTGGTTTTGAAGTGAAGAACTTGTCAAGCCATATTCGAGGTGCATTTTCATCCGGAAAGGAAGTTCTTTGCAGACTGTTAGAGTGTGGAAAAGCTGAAATCAGCTGAAAGTCAGGTGAATGAGGTGGGTGCAGAATGATTTCCCAAACCAACTCCTGCATAGTTTTCTTTGTCAGTCTAGCAGAATGCGAGTGGGCATTATCATTGAGTAACATTACTGTCTTCCTGGTCATTGTTCTTGGTTTGTGTCTGGAAGATGTTTCATTTGTTGACAGTAAAATAATGTCAGCAGTGATGGTTGCACCTTGGGGAAACAGTTCAGAGTACACAACACCATCAGTGTTCCACCAGATGCGTAATATTCTTTTTCGTGGATGCGCCCAAGTTTTTTGTAAGGGGTGTTGCTGCTTTGTTTGGGCTCAACTATTTTTTTCTTTTCCCTGTGTTAGTTCAAAGACACAATTTCTCTTCACCAGAGTCAATAGAAGATAGGAATGGTCAGTGGTGTTCACGAGCCAATTGATAACGACCAAGCAGATGTGCACATATGGCAAGCTGCTGATTTTTGTGATTTTGACTTAGAGCATGGGGTACCCGTGTACCTGATTTTGGAGTCTTACCCATTGCATGCAAATGTCGGACAATGGTGGAATGATCACAGTTCCACATATTTGCCAGTTCTCGAGTACAACCTTGTGGATCATTGTGGATTAATGATTAAATTCTGAAGGTCTCCCTGAATTTGCCAAAATGATCCTCATTAAAATGAGAAAACAACTTTCTTTCGTGCTCTGTCCAATGGCATTATCCCCATACATGGCACGAATGTTTCTGGCTGGCTCTGTTGCTGTCATCCCTCTGTTGAACTCAGACAGAAGAACGTGTCCCGATTCTTCCTCGTGGCACTCCATTTTCTATCGTCCACAGCCCTTCTCACTATGTACAAGTGAGAAAATGACAGTATATAAAATCAAATAACAATAGTAAATAAAACATAAAAAATAACAACTGGTAAATAAGCCTGCAGCAACCAGAGTACTAACTCGCAAGACAAAAATGCAACCAACTTGCGCACCAATCAAATATAAAACTAGCCTACAAATCACAATAAAAGTTGTATAATACATTAATATAAAATTAAGCACAACCTGATTATCAAAATAAATCTGACAGTCAATAAATAAATCCACAGCAACTGGAGTACCACCTCACGAAACACACTTACCTATGTAAATAGCTGTATCTCTGTACCAGTAAAAATTGGACACATGCTATATGGAACTCCTCCTGAAACAGTCTGTATAGTTATCAAATCATATAAGGTGTTTTGTAAAATGAGTGAATATTGCTGAATAGGCCTCCACAGTATATCCGTGCTGCAGATCCCATGCCATCTTAACCCTCCCCCTCCCCCTGCCCCTTCCCCTCAGCCTCCTGTAGCATGATCTATGTAAGATGGCAGTGAGTGAGAATGCCTGGGTTTGCCGTGTGTTGCAGCCACGACCGGGACCAGCCGTTCTCGTTCCAGCTGGGCGTGGGGCAGGTGATCAAGGGCTGGGACCAGGGCCTGGTGGACATGTGTGTCGGCGAGCGCCGCCGCCTCGTTATCCCGCCTGAGCTGGCGTACGGCGACCGTGGGGCGGGTGCAGTCATCCCAGGAGGTGAGTGCTCTTCCACTTTTGGCATACCACCTTTAACGGCATGCTGCTTCCAGACAGCTGCGAGAACGAGACGTGGTGACAAAATGCCGTGCAGTAATGCCTCTACAGTAATTCCTTTTCCTGAAAAGATACTCTGTTCAAAAGAATTAAGGGAACATTACTTTGGCCATCTCCAATACTCCACTGAGCAATAATTGAAGACTGTGTATGTTACCAAATTATACCTTTATCTTTCACAAAGTAAGTACACAACAAAATGTGATTACATTCTCTATAATTTGGATAAAAGAAACTGAATGTGAGACTGATGTAAAGAACTTAGAACTACTTAAACCTAACTAACCTAAGGACATCACACACATCCATGCCCGAGGCAGGATTCGAACCTGCAACCGTAGCGGTCACGCAGTTCCAGAGTGACGCGCCTAGAACCGCACGGCCACACCGGCCGGTCGATGTCGAAAACAAAGTGGAAACAATCAATCGTCCCATCATCTTGTCTGCTTTTCATTGGACTGGCAATTGGTAATTTTAAGGCCTCTTTCAGGCATAGACTCCAAGCAGTATGGATTTTGAAATGGAAAGATAGACAGAGGACACCAGTAATTATTGGAATTTTGGTAGACTTGCAGTAGCATTTGATAATTTATAGTTGCCTGTCGTATCATCAAGAGTGAGGGACATAAGTTGTATAATGGCCCCCTTTAATTGCCTATGAGATTTCTGTTGTGACAGGAGAGCCAAATAGACTTCCCAGAAAGCAGTTTAAGAAAGAACTAATCAAATTATATCTGCAAGGCTTTGTTTGCAGCCCTGTGTCTTGGGATCTTGCCCCCGAGCTGCTGCTGCAAGACATTGAAGATGCAAGCCAGAAATAATGGTGAACGAATTCTATAAATGCTTTGAGAATGATATGGAGAGAATAAATTTGTGATTGCCACACAAGATAGTTATTCTAGTGCCTAGAGGGAAGTTGTCGAGAGCAAAAATCCTAAAACAAAAACAAATGACGAGTAGCCACAATGAAGAGGCCATCAGATAAATGGGGTTGCTGTTACATGAGAACTAAAATTTCTCTTCCCATTCAGCATGTCTGCAAAAAAAGAGGCTTTATATAATTAACAAATTAGCAAATATATGACAGAACAGATTTAACAAAGATTATAAAGTATCACAAAATTAGAGGACCATTGTTTAGCCATTGCAGGTTACGGAGCCAATAGCACTGCAAGTTTGGATGAAGAAGGGAGACATCCAAATAATTATGGAAATCCTAGAAAAATCTGTGAGAACTAAACAAGAAATAAAAGAGCAGCCTTTACAAGAATTTCACCATTCTTGGGACACATCAACAACAGGTAGAAGTCTGAGCCCTAAAGGGAAATGATATACTAATTGACAGAACATGGAACTGCATCTGCATTAACATCTATATTCCAATTGAAATCCCTGTGGCGTATGGTGGAGGTTAATTTGAGTACCAATGTCATTTTCCCCTTCCCATTTTCCTGTTCCAGCCACAAATAGCTCCCGGTAAGAACGATTGACGGTAAGTCACTGTGTAAGTCACTGTGTGAGTTCCAGTCTCTTTATTTTTATCTTCATGGTCTTTCCACGAGATATACATAGGAAGAAGCGATATATTGGCTGTCTCATCTAGGAACTTACTCTGTGGGATCAGCAACAGTAAACACCATGATGCAGAATGCCTCTTGAAGCATCTACCACTGGAATTGGCTAAGCATCTCCGTGACACTTTCGAGATTACTAAATGAAGCTGTAATGAAATGTGCTCCTCTCCTTCGAATTTTTTCTGTTTCCTCTGAATCCTGTCTAGTATGGATCCCAGACAGACTAGTATGGATCCCAGACTGGTGATCAGTATTAAATTATTGGTTGAACAAGTGTTTTCCAAGCTACTTCATTTGTTGATGGACTACATTTCTGAGGATTCTTCCAATGAATCTGTCTGCAATCTGCCTCATCCACTATTAATTTTATGTGTTTGTTCTCCTTCAAATCACTCTGTACAACTACATTTGGAAGTAAGGAGTCTTTCTGTCTATGTATTTGCAATATGTTAAATTTGTTTATGTTGAGCAGCAATTTCCACTCCCTACAAAAGTGGCAATCCTCTGCAGGTTTTTCTGAATTTTGCTTCAATTTTTTAGCATTTCAACTTCTCTGTATACAATAGCATCATCCATAAAAAGCCTTATGGAACTTCTGAGGTTACTTGTTTGGTCATTTATCATTGCTGTGAAAAGGAATGGTCCTCTGACACTCCCGTGTGCCATGCCCAAAGTTACTTTGAAGTCTGAACATTTATTTTATTTTCAGAGTGACATACTGAGTCCTCTTTGAAAGAAACCCTTCAATCCAGTTACAAGGTTGGTGTGATATTCCTACTCGAGCTGTTTGGAATAAACAAAAGTCAGTTGGAGTAAAAGAATGCACCACACCAGGTGGAAGGGGAATGCACCACATCAGGTGGAAGGGGAATGCATTAGACAGTAGCTACGGATAGAGGGTGACAGGAACTTCTTCCAGTATAATACAGTCTCACTAATATTACGAGAAAAGGCTGTTGAACAAATTTAACAAAATAACAAAGGATGTTTTTTTATTGAATTAGAAATCAACCAGGAGGAAAGCAGTGTTGGAGTAGCCACAGCAGTAATCCATGCAGGAGACTCATAGGAGCTGGCCAACCAAAACCAACAAAAGTGTGGGAAAATGATACAGTAGTGGCACTATTACGATAAATGAGTAACACCAACAAAACAGAACACTATGCGAGGACTTCAGAGACATGTTGCTTCTGACTTGCTGCAACGAGGGCCTTTTGTGGAAAGTCATGGAATTGTGGTTCCAGAGACCCTGAGTGGCCTCGGCAAGGTGTGGGTATAGTGCTGGAGGTTTATGTGCAGCACCTAAGTAGATCAAACCAGCCACATACAGCCCATCTTCGTGTGACTGTCTCCGTCTCCAGGATTCCACTTTGTATGCCAGAAATGAATACACATGCAAGGTGTGGTGCAGCTGTAAGGTGGGGAGAGATATTGAAAACACCTCACATACTGTAGCCAGATTGTAACTTCTGTATGCAGGAGCGGTGTGTTCTTGAGAACCAGATGGTGAGAGGTCTGGATAATAAGCACCAGCTAGCAGGCAACATGCATAATTAGAAACACGGGGTTTGTCATTCTGTTTGTACTCAATGCATTTAATGCAGTGATTCTGAACCTTTCTGAGATGGTTAATCTCTGAACGAGATATATCAGCCAATTCCATCAAGAACATTTTAACACCTGAACTAATTTCAGAAGAAAAAAAAAAGGAAACGACTGAACACACCAACTTTTAAAATGATGAAGGATTAATATTTAGGAATAAAACTCAGATGGTTCATGCATTTCTTACCAAACCAAGAAATATCAAGTGAATGACAGTCATGGCTGCTTGTTGCTAACAATATAGTATGAAGTGAGTCTCTTATACTTAGAGCTCATGCTATTCTTAGATTTTGTTTTCATTGTACACAAGTTAGACTAAATGTAATCAGTAATGTTAGGACGCCTATTCTGTAAAAAATCTTTTGTATCGTTATGGAGTTCAATAAGTTGTAGTTTGTCTTCACTTTTTCTGTGTGAAAGTTCGAAAATAGTTGCTATCACTGCTGACAAATGCTACAGGATGGACAGTAAAATAAGTAAAGAAACCAGTAAAAATGGGCTGCAATGCTTTTGCAAACAAAACCTTTTGCAGAATGACATTTTCAGCATATCTGAAAGTCCAGATTCAGTGTATATTATCAATTTTGATTTAAGATAGTGCCCCAGATTGTCAGTGTGGAAACTACACAAAAGGCCACTCAGCAAGCAGTTCAGAGATGGGAAAACTAGTGGATTGAGGAGGAGATTGGATTAGTGTAGATAAGACTCCTATGAAAATAGGTGAGTGATACATGTAGTTAGGTGAGTTGCGTACTGATGGGAGTCATAATGTTTCAGTTATCACCTCCAGAAACACAATTAATTTTGTGTTTGTGTATACAGGTCAGTGTTGAGCAAACTGAAATCCCTGTGACACAGTACCATCACACTCCACTACATGAGCAAAAGCAAAATGGGCAATGAATAGAGTGGGAGCACGACAAGATAATTACTTATCTGCATTTGAAGGCTAATCAGCACTGCAAATGGAATTCTGTGGATATGTATTATGGTGTGACAGTGGTTGGTTTGTGTAGACGCTTCTTGTGTAGTCAGGCATGGCTAAATAATGAACAATGGAGAAGCAGACCATCTGTCTGTGAAGAACTGGGAATCGTAAAAGAAGTGGAGGCCACGGTGGTACTGGAAAATTGTAAACCATCCTTGAATTGCACAATGTTACAATATCATGAAGCTCACCACCTGCTGGTTTCCACGACAGCTCACACCTATTTATAAAGTCCACTATAGCAGTGTGCAGTGGAACCTTTGCAGTTGTGTCGTGCCACTCCAGGTGATTTCTTTATCCATCTGATCATCTTGGAAGATTGCTGGGTGTTTCGTTATGACCCCAAGACAAAGGAGCAAAGCAAGTGGTGGGCAAATGTGAATACACTGCTGCCGAAAACAACCAAATCATCAGGCTGTGGCACGATGCTAACAGATGGTCCTTGTAAGCAGAAAATCATGAGGACGAGCATGCTACTGAAATACCCTGACAGTGCTGTGGGAGGTTGTCTTGATGGAATGTCAAGGGAAGCTGTCAAAGGCAGTGTTTTAGCTTCACGACAGTAGCCCGGGTCATTCTGCTCAGGATTCAGTCGCAGATGATGCTCCTCTGGACTGTCAGATTTTGTCTCACCCTCTCATTCTACTTGCATGGCAGCCGGTGACCGCCCTATCCTCTTTCCTGTGGTGAAGAACCATTGTATTACACAGACATTTAAAGTATGATGATGATGATGAAGACATTTTAGAGGTGGGTAGTTTCCCCAACAGACAAAATGCTGGCTTTTACACAAGCTCTCTGCCAAGTCATTTGTTTCAGCGACAAATGTCTCCGTGAAGTCTGAATATGTAGAGGAGGGTTAATGTTGGCAAATTTCATGGTCACAGCCTGACTTTTTATTTTTATTTATTTGTTGATTGAGAATATAATTAAAGCTTTGACTACGTCTCATAGAATCATGGGTCAATAGCTACATAAAATGTGCAAATGTGGCTGAATCGAGCCAACACAATTCCAAAATACTTGGTTATATTTTGTGTTCTTCGTGGGTATTTTGGTGACTTTTTCCCCTTCTCTAATCTTATGTTGAACCCCAATTGCCCTAATTCAAAGCAGAAATACTTAACAGTTTAGTGATTTCTACAAGATTGCCTGTGATGGCCATGAATTGAATTTGTTGATACAGTTTTGTATATATTTTGGAGTCTTAATCTCTCTTAAATTTAAAATAGCAGTAATTTTACTAAATTGAAAGATATGCATTTTAATTTTCAGTGATTTTTTTTTTTTTTTTTTTTTTTTAACAAGTGAGAAACCCGTCAACAAAAAAATGTTATCTGCAGTAATTTGGCTGTAGTTCCTTGAAAACGTATCTGTATTTTTTAGTAAAGTGAGATTTGACTGTGCAGTCTTCATCTGAAGAAACTATAATGAGAAACGTTTCAGATTCAAAATCCCAGAAACCAAATAAATTAATAATGATAAATAACAATGTACCTCACATTCCAAATGTTAAAAATAGGTATAACAAGAGGAAAGGTTTCGAACATAGCGCATTTGTGGGTACCGTAATGGCTTTTCCTCAGATGGTTTGGAATATGCACTGTCCATCAAAAAGTTCTGAGACCGATTTTGTTCTTGGCATAGAAAGAACATTAGCACCTTAATAGTGCTGTCAACAGCATGTTCAAAAGTCTTTTCAACTTAATTTTTGAGTTTGTAAAAATATGGTGGAGGTCTGCCTCATTTCTGGTATCAGTGTCACAATCCACAGTAAATTATTGTTCTTGACCCTTTACTGTTTTATTTCTATTTAATTTGTAGCATCTGAAGTTATACTCCACAACAGTTTAAAAGACAGCAAAAAATAAATTAGGCAATGAAATTATGGAGCAATAGGCAACACTAATGTGACCCATTGATCTTGAGTGCTGCTAGTGTTTATTATCCTTACCTCTTTTGATTAAAAGAGGACATCGAAGCAATTCAGAAGTTTGGTTCTATATTTGTTAAGCCAAAACACAGATATTACGGAGGTGGTTCATCAGCTCAAATGGAAATCCCTGAAGGAAAGATGATGATGTTTTCATGAAACACTATTGAGAAGATTTTAAGAACATTCACATTTTCCTTGCTCCATTTGAGAGTGGAACAGGAAAGGGAATGACGAAGGGGGAGGGGGGGGGGGGGATCGGTGGTGGTACACGTTACCTTCCACCATGCACCATATGGTGGCTTGTAGATTATATATTTAGATGTAGAAAGCAAGGACCACACCAGTTTGATCCCTTTGCCTGTAAGGTTCTTAAAGGAACATAAAAGCAAAAGAATTATCAATAAGATTTGGCATAATAAAGTAGGGAGAAAAGTGAGAAAATAGACAAGTCACATCTTTAAGCACTCCTATAGAAATAGACAGTTTAGAAAAAAAAATGTTAGTATTATTTTTCTGTTCAAGTGAAGGGAAATTGCCTTTGATTCATTCAGTTAAAATTACTGCCTCCTTTCTCTTTCTCTCTCAAATGCTTACAGTAATGTTAAAAAAAATTATTCCTGACTGTCAACTTCACTCTATTAAATATATAAATTCTATCTAAAGTGACATAGGGAAGTCAGATCTATCCGAACACACTCCCTGAACTGACCCAAACTTCTGTGCCACACACCTATCTATTTCTTCTAATACATTAATCATCAAACATATAAATTAATGTGTCTGATTCATGGCTTTGTGAATTTTCTTTGTTTCAGGTGCAACACTGACATTTGAAGTGGAGCTTCTGAGCATTGGCGATTCACCGCCACCAGTGAATGTTTTCAAAGAAATTGATGCAGACAAGGACCAGAATCTTTCAAGGGATGAAGTAAGTAACAAAACAACAAAATCGAAAATCTGTAAAGACTGCATGTGATTATATGGGCAAGGGATTAACAGAATTCAGAAAATAGATACTGCATGTAGGTACACAGTAAGAGATTTTTTGAAGCTTTACTAACATTGGAACTAACAGTGCTGGCTTGATACAAGTTTGTTTTAAGGGATGAACTTGTGTAATAAACAAATAACATGAGTGGGACCTCAAAATTAGCAACTCTATCAAACCCTAGGGGCAGCAGAACAATGCTGATGCAGGTCATGCTGTGAATATCTTCAGGGAAATAGATGCTGATAAAGACGACAATCTTTCAAAAGATGAGGTAAGTGATACTGCAAGCTATGATCCCTTCTTGTTAAGGCACATGAGAAAATGAACTGCTAATCAGTGTAGTTTTGCCACAGTTCATTTTTCTGTTTGCATTATGTAATTTTGGATGTAGATACATACATAGATATGAAATTAGAGATAGCATACAATGTGTGTTCAGCAGTTTTTTACACATCTGCAAAACATAAGTGGTCGTATCTTCCTGTGCAGATAGTATTTAATAATAATAATAATAATAATAGCTGCACAAGAATGACCTCTGTTTTAGTCAGAGGAACTTAAAACTATTTATTCAAAATAAGCATAATGGCTGATTCTTATACCAAAGCAGTTCTTCGGCTCATTTGTTCAAAAGTTTAAAGACCCCAAAGTATGAGGGTAAGTCAATTATTGTCCGCAAAGCAGTTATAAAATTTTATTGTAATCAAATAGGAAACTTACAAGAACATCATTTTTCGACATAGTCTCCTTGTGCTTCAGTACTCTTGGTCCATCATGGTACAAGCTTCCTGATGCCCTCTTAAAAGAAGGTTCTCGGTTGAGGTGTGAGCCAGGATTGCACCGATTCTTTCACTGCTTTGTCCGAGGCAAATCGACAGCCCATTAATGCCTGTTTGAGTGAACCAAACAAGTGATAGTCAGAAGGGGCAAGATTGGGGACTATATGGAAGATTTCAAATTTGAGTTTCTGGAGCGTTTCAGCAGTTTGGGCAGCAGTATGCGGTCGGGCATTGTCGTGCACCAACACAATACCTTTTGACAGCAATCCTCGGAATTTGTGTCAAATTGCAGGCTTTAGCCTGGCAGTAAGCATCTCACTGTAATGTGCACTGTTTATTGTTGTACCCCTTTCCCCATAATGTTCCAGTACTGGACCTTTTGCGTCCCAACAAACTGCAATCATCATTTTTCCTGCTGATGGTTGAGTCTTGAAGTTTTTCTTGTACGGCGAATTTGGATGTTTCCATTCCATACTCTGCCATTTACTCTGCAGCTCGTAATGATGGATCCATGTTTCATCACCAGTAATGATCCTGTCTAAGAAGTTGTCCCCTTCGTCACCAAAGAGATCCAAATGTGTTTTGCAGATTTCCAAGCATGTTTGTTTATGCAACTGTGCGAGTTGTTTTGGGACCCATCTTGCACAAACTTCATGAAACACAAGTCTGTTGTGGATGATTTCGTAGGCAGAACTGTGACTAATTTGCAGACGATGTGCTACTTTAACAGTTAATTGTCTATCCAAAAGAATCCTTTCACGTGAATGCTCAATGGTTTCTTAATTTGTGACAGTAAACAATCGATCGGCTCCTTCATCGTGCGTAACACTTGTGACCGTTTCAGAATTTTTCGATCCATTTGTAGACACTCCATTGTGGCAAAACACTGTTCCTGTACTGTACCACAAGTCTTCAATGATTTTTGGCCCTTGATACGCCTTCTGACCACAAAAAATGGATCACTGAACATTGCTCTTCTTTGGTGCAACTAGACAGCAGAGCAGCCGTGATTAACAGCACGGCAGCGATAACGAAACTAACCTAGGAGCTTGAAAATTGCAAATATATAACAACAAATAAACAAAGCATGCGTCATCAACGTAAAACGACAGTACTAACAAACAAAAATATAACTAAATTGTGGATAAAAATTGACTTGCCCTCCTATATGTAGTTTGGTAGGCTGGAGGTATGCAGTTAGTGCAAATTTCTCTGAAAAAGTAAAAAGTGGGAAGATTTAACCTTTCAACAAATAAGCACTTGCTGGAAAGAATAACCAGGGAAGTAGTTTTCAACATTAAGGCAGATATTTTGAGAATTCTGGATGATGTCTCACAATCTGATATATATAGTAGTATATGTAAAAGGAAAATAGTTCTCTGTGAAATTCAACCTTATGCCACATTTATGATGATGATGATGATGATGATGATGATGATGATGATGATGCATTGCAAAATTTGAGGTATTTAGATCCAAATTTTTATTAGAATATAAACTTCTCTTATTTCAAATCAATGAGTTTACTCTTATCATGAAATTGGAAACTGGGAAATGCAAAAAGTCACTTTTTATGTCGCAGTCCAAATATCAGGTAGAATTGCAGAATATTAGATATCCATTTGCAGTAGATACGTAGACAAATTTAATAATGTAAACTTACACATTTTTATTTTTTCTTTGCTTTTGACTGCCTGGCTTGTTTACTAATTTTTATTAGTGTTTCTTCTGCAACTAGTATTTCACTTTGTCTTCGTTTAATATATTATACGTGGCTTTGTTGTAGGTCAGTGAATACCTGAAGAAACAAATGGTAGCAGCTGAAGAAGGAGGAGACAGTGAAGAAGTGAAACGTATGCTAGAGGACCATGACAAACTTGTTGATGAAATATTCCAACACGAAGACAAGGACAAGAATGGCCTCATATCTCATGATGAGTTCTCTGGTCCAAAACATGATGAACTGTAACACTGTGTGAATACCAACTGTGGGCAAATATGCATTTACTGAAAAAGACTACATTGTGTGTGTGTGTGTGTGTGTGTGTGTGTGTGTGTGTGTGTGTGTGTGTGTGTGTGTCAAACCTTAAAAGTACATTGCTGTTTAAGAAAGGAAGATATTGTGTGTATGTGTCCTTTCCACATTACTACTACAGAAATTTTTCGATATTAAATTATTGTTCAGTGGTTTATCAGCACAGACAATTTTCAAAAATTAAATTGAGCATTGTGAGAGGGTTTTTTATATAAATATGAGACTATGTTAAAGATGTGATGGTTAATAAAAATTCTGGAAAAATAACTTTTTTTATTCTTATGAAGTCTATATTCAGTTTCAGCACACTTTTTAGATACTATTGACGTGTGGCCTAAGATTATCCTTCCGTGTAGATATTTTCTGCTTGTTATTTTTGTTCTTATGTTAGTTAAGTTAGCAAATACCATACTGGTTTCTTTAGTCCACTATGAAAGTGTTTTTAGAGCTATTAAGGACGTTACTTAAACTGTAAGAACTTTGAAAGCACCACAATTAAAATAGGCCAAACAAAACACTTTGGAGATCAATATTAGTAAAGTGATTTAAATTATATTTATTGTATTTTTATTGGCCCTCTTACCTACATGTGATGGTTAACTCAAAACTCTTGAAATGTACCTACAGTGGAACTCCAATTATCATATTTGGCATCAGATATATAAACAATATATAATTTATATACAAGGCAATGCACACATATAGATAAAAGTAAGATAATACAAATAATGTTATACAATCCACATTTGTGAACATAGCAGCAGCAGCAACAACAACAACAACAGATAATCTATGTAGATGATCTTAGGTGTACAACTAGTTTTGCAATTTTGTAATACACTTCATGCTTCTGCCTGTTCAGAAGTGTTTACCTTTGACACCAGAAAAGGTTATGGTATTAGTAAAGTATTTGTTAGATCTTGTTCTGTGACAATGTTTGCCTATCTTAAGTGCCCCCAACCCATATAATTTTTATTTGCAGAGTTACAGTTTCATCAGAAAATACGGTTATCAGCATCGATGATTAGCCTTAGACTATTAATTTAAATAGTTCTGTTAGTGACTCTTCAGACACACCATATTTAATGAAATTATGTTCTGGTAAATATTATATAACTGTTTTAAAATTATGATTAATGTGCTTCATGCTTACTGCTTGGTTTCAATTACTCTGGAAGGAGCTGATACAATTGTTTGACAGCCTGGAATACCATACATTTAAAGCCCAGGGCCAGTTATTGAGGGGCAATACGCAGAAAGTACTTGGGGATGGCAGAATCTTGAATCTTAACATGGTCCCAGAAGGATGAATAACAAGGCAAAGAAACTTTTTACATAAACAAAGAAGTGTGAGAATAGTTGGAAGTACAAATCAGTCAAAAAGAAATCTAGTGTCTTGCCAAAAATTATGTGAGAAGTTGTGTAACAGATGACAAATAAAGCTCTGGATTTGGTCACCTTGGGTGCATCTTTCAAAATGACAAAGCTTGCTAGAGACAGTGCTGCCAGTTCAGTGTCTACCACGCACCTCAAAACTCTTGAAATGTACCTACAGTGGAACTCCAATTATCTGGAGACTCAAGACCCGAACCATCCAGATATTAAGACATTTGAATAATCATAAATCATGAAAATAGGCCATTTCTTTAAAATAAGAGACAGAGAGAGACTAAATTGGTGTATACATACTAGTGTAATATTAATTTAATTACTACAAAACAATGTGGTTTAGATTTTGTACAGTACTGTACTTACATAATGTCAGTTCTTGAACATACTGGTCATTTAGTTGGTTTGCCGTCTTCAGTCATTTTTGTGCAGACAAGTCTCTCAACCCCTTGACAGTTAGCAACCGAATATGGTCACATTGAAGCTGTTGCTACATTCATGTGAGTGCCAGTGTCAAGACATGCAAACGTCTCACCAGCTGGTCTTGCGTCCTGTTCAGTGACAGGCCATCAGTTTCTTCTCTCACACTTTGAATGATTTCATCACCACTGAAAGTTTATGAACTAAGATTAAAGAATCACAATCAAGCCACAAGAAATCTCCCATCTTGTAAAAGATGGGAAGTATTTTCAATATTTTTGAAAGCCTGGTTTTTTTTTATTATTTTCCTGTCAACAGAAGGTTTTTTTTCCAGCTGTCTTCATAGCTTTCCTCAACAAACTCCTATCTCCACTCTTGAGGGTGCACACAGTCACACAGTGCAAATTTCTTCTTCCTCAAAGCAATTTGGATAATTGGTGATCTGTCTCTTTGAAAGCCCCTACAGAAACGAAAGACTGTCTTGTCTGGAACATTGCTTCCTCCTGGAAGGCTGCCATCAGAGCTGATATTTTTTAAGCTAAATTTGGTTGCAGAGAGCTGCTCAATTAACCAGTACACTTCGAATCTCCATGTGTAATACTATGCTCAAAACACAGCCCTGTGTCACTGCCCACCAAAAGGGAAATGAGATAAGTTGCATTTATTAACAAAGATCCCTCACCATCTCTCACTGAAAACTACAGCACTATCCTTCTGGTTTGCTGGAGAATTCTATTCTTGAAACTTTTCTGCTAAACCCTGTATGTCTGTCGTAAGTCTCACGGTAAATAAGTTTTGAGATAATTGCCAAATGATCTGAGCCTTTGTTTCCTCCATTTGAATCAAGTGGAGGACTTGAAAATCAGCTTTCTCTACATCTTGAATGAGTTCTTCTGACAAACATACCAAGTGCACACTGGCCATCCTTCATTCATTCATTCATTCATTCATTCCTTTCTGACATGCCAACTATTTCCCTGAGAGCTGCCAGTACCCACCCAACATTATTGGTGCTCCCTCCTGAAACACATGTAGTAATATAATATGGCCGCCGCCCCCCCCCCTCGCTTCACCACTGGCCAGTTCGTGTGCTTCCAAACGTGATGCAACATCAGGAGATTCAAGAGATTGCACAATTTTTGGGACCGGGTGTTCCCTACATCCCTGCAGCTCAGTGCAGGAGCCCAAAGCACATCGACTGTGGACAGTTCTCCAATGTCCAAACACAAACAGCACAGGCTCTGCCCATTTCCCAGTAAGTACTGAGACAAGCAATCTGTGAGTAACACTTCCTGTGTGTAGTAAGCACTTGACCTTGTAAGGGGAGAGGAGGAGTAAGTCTCACGGTAAATAAGTTTTGAGATAATTGCCAAATGATCTGAGCCTTTGCACTGCACATCTCACAATGTGCTGGAACACATCCGTGACTATCAGATGCCAGCTCTGTACCCACAAACCAGTATCTGTAATTTGTAGAGATTACTTGACCTTTGTTGAGACATCTGGTACTACACACCTCAGGGAACATATCAAGGACTTTTGAATCCATGTCATGCATAATCACTGCTGTATTACAGTCCAAAGGTGGGCCAACATAGTATTAAGCAGGTGCTCATAATATTTTGGCTTGTCAGTCAGTCACTGTGTGTGTGTGTGTGTGTGTGTGTGTGTGTGTGTGTGTGTGTGCGGCACATGCAAATGAGCACACACCACCTGATTGTGCAATCTGTGTCAGAAGTATTGAGCGTAGGTTCACAGTTCATTGTGAGACGATATAAAATGGATTGTGACAGGCATAATATCAGCCACTTCAATGAGTAACCAATAGCCTCCAAGTAACAATTCCATATGAATAGCTGTAGAATTGTGTTTTTTTCTTGCTCTTAAATTTCCTTTCTTTTGGTTTTATGTATGTGAACATGAAACAAATTATTTAGGAATAAAGGAGACAACTCGCCGAAAGCCAGAAGTGCTATGTTGTTGGTATAAACACAAACAAAGGGTAAGGAGCTTTGCTAGCTTTCAGAATGAACCTCCTTTTCTAGCTGTAGGAAACACACACACACACACACACACACACACACACACACACAGATGTGTGTTATCAGAAGTAACGAGCTGCAGGTAATGTTTGGCAGAAGGGCCATGCAATTTGGAAAAATGAAAGTTCAAAACAGTACCTGAGCATGTTAAGGTTGTTAGGTACGAGAGCGAACTAATGTTGTGAAAAATTAATTAGTTTGTGAAAAGAATAGTTTCAGTACTAGCACAAGGAAGAGAAATTTGGAAGATATCAGGGATAAAGACGAATACTGCACTATTTTTATAATTACTAATACTTCGCAGAAAAGATTTTATTTTGAAGATACACATAAGAAGAAGTGCAAGTAGGTAAGATAATGGAGAAGAGTCAAGGACCACAGAAAAAGGAAGATCTATTTTCAAGATCATCACAGAAAATTTTGGGGGAAGAAGAAACTTGAGTATTCCAGAACCAGCAGCGATCACACAAGGAGAGCACAATTGCAATGCAAATTTATTCACACAAAACTTTACTATTTTCTTTGGTGTTTAAGGCAAACAGAGACAGTAGCGGACTTAGAGTGGAAGTTGCTAGATTGGTCAGTGCATTGAACTGTGAAATGTTTGTCAAATTTAGACTAGATAGTGTGAAGGTCTAAGCTTCCAAGCATGGTATAACCTCTCTAGTGCAAACTCACTTCAGATGAACTTATGATTAATGGGAAAATAGCTATTGGCCCCAGCAGGAATACATAAGTTGTTATGGGACGTATTATCAGTTAGCACACATTTTGGTTAAGGCACATTACAAACTCTTTTACAGTCCCTAGCGTTTTTAAATTTCATTGTTACACAAACTTCTGATGTTACAGTATTTTAAGCTTTTTTGTGTGTAACTACAAAGCTGACTATGCATTGCTTAACTACAAAGTTAACTACCCATTGTTAATCATTTCTAACATATTGTATATTAGTAGCCACAGTTATCACCTCAATTACCAGTGTATATGTTAACATTTAAATAAATTTAATGATGTGTACATTAACATTTAGAAACATTTTCAATGCCAGGTGTTCTTTTCGTCATAGCCAAATAGTTAGAATACTGAATAAAAATCTGAATGGTAGCACGTGAAATAACAGATAGCTCTAAGTGTACAGGTAAAGCTTAAGATTCTTTTTGGTACAAAGAAAACAGCAATAGTTTCATGTGTTCAAATTTGTGGTGAAACAAATAAAGGTTATAAAGGAAATGTGAATGGCTGGTTGCATGAATTCGACCTAGTGAAGGAAAAGCGTGCCTCATGTATGTGTTCAATATGGATGAAACTGGACTTTTCTACAAACTTTTTCCAAATGAAAGGTAAGTGTCACAGAGGAAAACACAGCAAACAATGTGTAGCTTTTGCACTTGCATGTAATGCAGACAGCAGTGAGAAGTTTCATCCCTGGGTTATCTGTAAATCTGAGAAACCATGTTTTAAAAACTTGAATATGTACACTTTACATAGCATCTTTTCTCACCATAAGAAAGCTTGAATTGATGACACATTTTGCAAGTAGCTTCTACGTTTCAACAACCGAGTAAATGTTCAAAACAGATATGTTGTTTTTAACATTGAACAGATGTACTCGCCATCAGAACCTAACCAACAAAGATTCAGTTTTTTCCATCAAACGTGACCTGCTGAAAACAATACTGTAACCCCAAATTGGAATCTGCTTGATGTAGAAACGCCATCGCAGCAGCCTGAACTCTGCGTCTCTGCATCATATACTGAAGTGCTTTAACAGAACTTGGAGACATAGCAACACTGAACATGTACACGAGCTAGACAGTGCCTGGTATATGGAGAGTCCTGCAAGATGTTGCAAACCCCTGGCATTAGTTTTGAGGAATTTGTTAGTGCAGATAACAGTGTTGCTGTATGTACTTCTGTGGAATCTGATATGCCAAAAGCTGTGACTGAAGTGCAAGATGGGCCATCAAAAGAAAGTGAGGAGGATTGGAATACAAATAACACTCCACCTACCTGTCAGGAGATGTTTACTGTCTTGGACAGTTTAGAATGATTTGCTGGGTTGATGGCTGCTGTAGTTACAGTTGGTTGTGAAATTACAAGATATTTTCATTCCCGTGAACCTCAGCGAAGAATACTTGAATCATTTCCAAGAAAACGGTGTAATTTGAGAGTACTCATGCTTTTACATTCACTTGATAGCATTATAAGGCTATTGTAATGTAAAGTGATAGATACTGTAATGTATTATAAATTACTGTACATGTATATGTATTAAAATTCATGTTTTTCATTTAACACAAATTTTTTAACATGAACTCTTGATTTTTTTTTGGCCCCCTTGAATTCATGTAGACAAGGTTATATTGGATTTTTGTTTTGAGTCAATTACTAATGAATGGTCTGCCAATTAAGACTCAGTTATGCAGACATCATTGTTGTAAATATAAAATTTACTAATCCAACATGTCCAGTCCCACATCTCAGTTGGAAACAGTTAAAAATTTTATTTGCAGTGTAGTTTACTATTAAATGGCACATTGAGGCAACAGCCAAGATTTATTTCAGTTTTGATTATTAATTTTGGCAACAAGATCACCATCTTGCAGCAGTTCAGTGATCTTCAAGAACAGCAGTGTGTCACCTGCAGAGAACTTTCTTTATGGCAATGTTGACGCAAGTCAGACAAGTTATTGTATCAGCGACTCCAAACCCACCACCATTATTGTTTATATGGTGTTAAAACAGAATCTTTATCCAAAAAATAATTAAATGTGGGCAGTTTACATAACTAGTGATACAATTCCTTTAAGAAGTAATTATCAATGTTACTCTAAACATCAATTAAATTACCAGTACTTAAATTTCTCACACAGTGTGAACTTCACAAACAGGTGTTACAAGAGAGTGGTGTTAGGGCTTAACATTAGAATTTATGGTCACAGCAACCCAACACCTTAATTTATTGAAATAATTTTTTTAGCTACATCTCATAAATTTTATATGCAATTAAAATGACAGTAGTTTGTGCTTGAACATAGTTTACAAACAGGGCTTGTGAAGTATAACAGAAACTCACATTTAACTGACACCAATCTACAAATTAGAAACCATACAGAAATGGCTATTCCATTAACTACATTAATTGCTAATCAGTATTACAATTAATTTAACTCCGGTCAGGATTCACAGTGTCATAAGCAGCCAACCCATACAATAATTTCTGTTTTCTTATTAAAAAACAATCAACTTAAGCTACACTATTCTGCTCACACACATCAGTAAAGCAATTCTGTTGAGTCAGTTTGTAGATAACCACCACACCAAACATAACTGTTACTTGCACACACATCCGCTCTCATTAACAAACCATCAATCATTAGTAACTATCATTACAGTAGACATTTCTAGCCTTTATGTATTTATATCTACATGTATTTATTTGGATTGTTTTCTGAGAGTAAATGCTAATGTATGAATGTGTTACCTTGCTCATCTCAGCAGGGCATAAAGGTGTGGCGACGTCATTTATCCACTGCTCCAAAAACAGCGGGTGAAAGCTGCAGCTGATAGATTTTTATCTTTGCCGTAGTCGGCGCTTGGTTACGAGTTGTTTATTCTTGTTAGTTTTTGATCTGTGCTTGGAAAATAGAATGTTTTCTCATCTCATGAAAAAGCTGGGGCAGTGGAATCAAGATTGAAGACTACGGTCTGTTCGACCAAGGATCGCGGTCCACGCCCTTTGATTCGCCACAAAACGGAACGACAGATGTTAACGTAAAAGATGGGAGTACCTACGCGCGACACGGAAATGTTAAGCTTTCCGCGTTCTGGCCGACGCGCCCCCAGCTTTGGTTTATGCAGGCTGAATGCATATTTCGGCAGCGTGGAGTGTCCAACAACATTGATAAATTTAATATAGTGGTTTCACATCTAAATTTAGAAGTGATAGAGCAAGTAGAAGAAACCTTGTCGCAACAAAATTACTTTGTGCTAAAGGAAGCTCTCATACAGCATTATACGTTGTCACCAGATTTGCGACTACAAAAAATTTTCGCATACGAAGGTTTTGGCGACAAGACTCCGTCACAAGTACTCAGAGCCTTACGTACATTAGCCGGACCGGAACTCCTACCTGAAGAGTCTTTACATCTAATATGGCTTCGTAAACTTTCTGCCAACATCTGTGCCGTCATTGCAGCAGAAACAGACTTACCATTGCAAGTCTTAGCAAAAAAGTCAGACACCATCGCAAACACCTTAACCGAAGTTTCTGCGTGTTCTGAATTCAACTACAGCCAGGATGGTGGCCCAAGAACGTTTAGTGTGATAGAATCTGACGTCAGTGAGCCAGGAACATGCAATAATACTTCCCAACAGCAGTGCTCATCGACCGAACCCACCATACAGCAACTGGCAGCACAAGTGGCAAAACTCAACGTACAAGTAACTTCACACCACCAGCAGCTATGAAGTCGCAGTTGGAAAAGATGAAGAAATGCTATCCAACAGAATTTGACAGATCAATGGTGCTGGTACCACAGACGCTTCGGTAACACTGCCCGTCAATGTATTCAACCCTGCAGCTACCCAAACTTAAGAGGCGGGCGTTAAAGGGTGCTAACGTTCGTCAACAACAACATAGGCACCCGAGTCATAGCGTGATTCAAAGAGGTGAAAACGCCACGGTATCTGCAGTCAACCAATCACACCAATTGTTCGTGTTGGACCTCCCTTCAGGTGAGAAGTTTCTGATTGACACAGGTTCAGAAGTCAGTGTTTATCCAAGAAAGAGAGGTGATATACTCACGACAAAACGCAACATGTGCTGACTGCAGCAAACAATTCCAGAATATCTACCTATGGTGAGAAACAGTTGGCATTACATCTGAATTCCAACTTCCATCCAAAATGGACTTTTGTGGTTGCTGATGTGCCGAGTCCTATAATTGGACTTTTTACGGAACTACCGACTTACGCCCGACCTGGTTAATCATCGTTTGGTGACAGTTCCCACAGAAGGGATATTGCCTACTGCGTCTTCCGCGTCTGTTCAAGTGCAGTGCGATGTGCCCGTGTCTTTCCGCACGAATTTGTACCGGCAACTAAGCAGGGCGCACACGTGTGCGTCACGCAAGAAGACACCCGACAGTCGTAACGATTCGTATACTGTAGGCAATATCAGAGCACTGTCGGAGGAATCACTTTTTCGTAAACTGCTTCAAGACTTTCCAGCACTTACCAAACCCGTCAACGCAACCAGGAAATGCAGACACAATACTCAACACCACATCAGCACGACGCAAGGTCAACCCGTTGCCTTCCGCCCGCTGCGTCTGGGTCCAGAGAAGCTGCTCGCAGCTCGAGCTGAGTTTGACAGACTTCTAAAAACAGGTATTGTAAGTAGGTCCGATAGTTCATGGGCATCTCCAATTCACATGGTCCATAAAAAAGGCAATTCATGGAGAGTATGTGGACACTACAGAGCGGTCAATGCCCGCACAATTCCCGTCCGCTACCCAGTACCCAATGTGACTGATTTTAACAGTACGATTAGCAATGCCAAAATATTTAGTGTGATTGATTGCGCCAAAGCATTTTCCCAGATTCCCATGGCTCCATCTGACATTAAAAAAACAGCAGTTATCACACCATTCGGTTTGTTTGAGTACAATTTTATGCCATTTGGCCTCAGAAACGCTGCCCAAACATGGCAAAGATTCATGCATGAGGTGCTTCGAGAATTACCATTCGTATTTTGTTATATGGACGACATTTTAATATTCTCTGGCTCTGTATATCAGCATGTCGAACATCTGTGGCAGCTTTTCCGCCGTCTGACAGAGTATGGCATAATTATTAACGAAACAAAGTGCACGTTTGGAAAACGCGAGGTTAAGTTCCTGAAATATTTGGTTTCAGCAGCAGGCCTGTCACCTTTGCCTGAGCGGGTTGAAGCAGTACAACAGATGCCACGTCCCACAACTTACAAAGGACTTCACAGATTTTTAGGCATGCTCAACTATTACAGACGTCATTTACCTAAATTAGCTGCCGCCCAAGAGCCACTCACAACATTACTTGCAGGTAAAAATACAACAGGAAATCGTAAAATTCCATGGAGTCCAGATGCTGAAGCAGCTTTCCATGACTTAAAGAAATGTCTTTCTCGGGCAACACTACTGGGACATCCAAGATTGAGCGCTCCTTTAGCGCTCATGGTTGATGCGAGCCAAACTGGGTGCAGCGCTACAGCAAGAAGTTGATGGCAGATGGCAGCTGCTCGCATTTTTCTCTGAAAACCTGACTTGACAGCAGCAAAAATGGAGTGCTATTGACCGTGAGTTGCTTGCTATTTACTTAGCCATAAAGCATTTTTGCACGTCTGTCGAAGGGAGGCACTTTGCAATTTTTATTGATCACAAGCAGTTAGTAGCTATATTTCAACGAGACACAGAGCTCAATTCACCACGTCAGTGCAGACAAGTCAAGTACATTGCAAAGTTCACAACTGACGTGCGTCACATTTCAGGAAAAGACAACCTGGTCGCAGATTGCCTGTCTAGGAATTGTGCCAGTTTAAATTCAATTTGTTGGACCGAGTTACCGTCTAAACAACGAGAAGATCCTTTCTTGCGCCATCTAATACAGGAACAGAGAACTGCGCTGCAGCTCAGACGTGTGTCTGTCTCAAATGTTCCAGACGGAATTTGGCGTGATGTAGCAAAATGAAAGGAGCGACCTTACATACCAGAACAATATCGTCGCAAGATTTGTAGTGCACTACATAACCTATCACATCCAGGAGTACGAGCTACAGCCAAGTTAGTTTCCTCCTGGAATACAAAAAGATTGTCGTGCATGGGCGCGTGTATGCCTAACATGCCAGCCTAATAAAATCAGCAGACATGTCTTTGCACCTATTGCTGACTTCCCGACGCCATCTGCAAGATTTTCACATATATATGTGGACATTGTGGGCCCGCTATCATGCTCTTCGGAACAACGTTATTTGCTCACAATCATTGATCGTTTTACCAGGTGGCTAGAAGTAGTTGTAATACAAGACATTTCTGCGGAGTCTGTTGCAAAAGCAATGTTGCATTCATGGTTCTCCAGGTTTGGCGTTCCGCAAAACATAACAACAGATTGCGGAAGGCAGTTTGAAAGCCAACTTTCCAATGAACTTTTACTACTGTGCAGGTGCAACCACCTACGCACGAGTTATCATCCATCTAGTAATGGAATGGTGGAACGACTACACCACATGCTCAAAGCTGCATTAATGTGTAGTTCCACATCTTGGCCTGAAGCACTGCCGCTGGTCCTACTCGTATTGAGAATGGCCATGAAGGAGGACTTACAATGCTCTTCCGCAGAATTGGTTTATGGCGAGCAATTGAGGGTTCCTGGAGAATTTATCGTTCCAGCATCTACACAGCCGTTCGCCCCTGAGCTACGCACGCAATTTGCGAGACAACTCAGCGTTAGAATGAGAAACATCAAACCCACTAACCCTGTCAGACATGGAGACCGGAGAGTGTTTGTACATAAAGACCTGCAAGCAACTTCCCACATGTGGCTTAGGGATGATACGGTGCGCCCGCCGTTTGTTTCGCCTTACTCTGGACCATACAGGGTAATCACAAGAGGAAGCCACAGCTTCAAAATCGATAAGGATGGTAAAGAAGAGACAGTCTCAATTGAGCAGCTTAAACCTGCTTACACCGAAGAGGGTACACTCCTTCCTCGGTCTTCAAAATCACCCTCAAACGTGGAGGCCAAAGAAACAGCAGATAGTCTCGCTGAGCCCTCGGTTTCAGAAGAGGACAACAAAGCAGCAAGTGCAGAACAGGAGCAGCCATTGCCTGCACCAGATGTTTTCACGAGAGCTGGTAGAAAAATCAAGTGCAAGTTTCCCCACATACCTGGTGCACCCGGTTTCAAAAGGAGGGGGGCTGATGTGGCGACGTCATTTATCCACTGCGCCAAAAACAGCGGGTGAAAGCTGCAGCTGATAGATATTTATCTTTGCCGTAGTCGGCTTGGTTACGAGTTGTTTATTCTTGTTAGTTTTTTATCTGTGCTTGGAAAATAAAATGTTTTCTCATCTCATGAAAAAGCTGTTACTTCATAAAATATAAAGGCTCCCATAAAGGGAAAGGAAGCCTGATTTCAGAGATTTGGCCGAATTTGAAGCAACTTTTGTTAAGCTGAATCTGTCAAGGATCTATTACACTTAGAATTTATTTTGGTCAGTAAGATGATGTGTAGGCCATGTCATACACTAAGATATTTAATATTCGTGATTATACTGAACTCTTGTTATGAGAACGTGGAAGAATACTGAGTTCACTCGCACTTCTTAATTACAATCAGAGCTATCGGAGATTATGTCAGTGAGTTACAAGCTCCACGATCCTTTGTAAAACTGCCTCAACCAAACAGTTGTGATAGTCAGGAAGCAGGTGACAGTAAAGAAAGTAGTTACGACCATTTTAGGCTGTACTTCAGTGTTTGTTAGAATCTGCAAGTGACAAATTTATTCCCAAAATTTTGACCAATTGTCAGAAGAATATTTGTCTTGATTTAATGTGAACTGACATTTCACAACTGATTCCACATTTCTTCAGCTGTTAATAACTGGCAGGAAATAAAAGGGCATAGTTGCAAATAGCATACACTGGTTTTGGCATGGAAAAATCAGCCATGAATGAACAAGTCAGCTGTGGTAAACAGTATAAGACATATACACATTATATTTTTGCAGCTGAGATCTCATCGATGATGGGGATGACAAATAGTAGCACAGCATTTAACACCAAAGTATTCAAAATATATTCTGCGAACAGTGCTGCGTGTCTGCAACATGCTTAAAGAATAGCATCACAAAACAACCCAGGCTGCTGTAATATGTGTCTTCCGACAACCAGATAGTCCAGTGACTGTCTTCATGTCACAGCTATCAGTGCATCAGGTTAAGGGAAGGTTCCTTGCGGCAAGTACATAATTATCAGACGATACACCTTTGGCAGTATCCAGAATAGTGCAGTGGACTATGAATTTGTACATTTAGTGACTTGATGTTCAACACGGATTGCCACAGGGGTCTAAATTAGGACTGCTTCTATTCATTGTACATGTAAATGACTTACCGAGAAACATGGAAGTAAAGACATATACCCCTGTATGCAGATGATATAACTTCAGAAGTTTGTAAACCATGTGTTTGATAACCTTATTAGTAGTATGAATTTGACAAAAGAAAATGCAATATCATGGTTTAATTCAAATGGTCTCCTATTAAATGGGAAAAGACCCAGAATATGTGCTCCAGTCTATCAAAGACTGTAAAAGTAGAAAAATAAAATACAAAGTTTTTAGGTATCGCACTTGACAATAAACTAATGTGGAACTCTCATGTTGAACACACAGTGGTTAGGCTGTAAAGAGTTATGTATGCTGAAGAGACTGATGTGATGTGTTGCATGGCATTTGAATATGCAAAGATAGCGTACTTTGCATTTTTTCAATCTGTTTTAAGGTGTGGCTCAATACTTTGGGGAAACAGCGAAAAAAAGAAGTGACATTTTGGTGATCCAGGAGAAAGCAATTAGAGTAATGGCAAAGGTTGATGTTAGGACACATTGTAAACCATTGTTCATTAAATATAGAATATTAGCATTTATTAATCTATATATTCTTGATAGCATTAACTGTAAACTTTGCTGAACTATCAAATTTAGGTGTAATGAACAAAAGGCATGACTGCAATACAAGAGTCTGTACTTCTCTGCTCTGGGCACAAAATAGATTATCAAAAACTAACAATAGCCATAAGAACATGGCAATTAAAATATATAACAAATTGTCTAAATATCCTCAAGCATGCCAATCGAAGTATTCAAGAGAAAGTTAGATGACTTCTTGTTAATTAACCCATTGTATTCATTAGAAGAATTTTTAGAAATGCCCAGTAGCAACTTAAAAATGTAAAAATGACAGATGTTGCAGCCGAGTTTAATTATGTACTGGACTTAAGCCTGATATAATGATATGTTACAACCCAGCAATGGTCACCAATGACTTGTCTTTGTTTATTTGTTAAAAATCCAGTGTGAAAAGAGAATTTAAAGACAATTATCCGAGCAGCTCTGCAAAGTAATTATAGATTTTATTAAGCAGGGGACTCAACCAGAAATGACTGGGTGTTGTGCTCCAGGGCCTGCTCAAAGCCACCAGTCCTCTACATCAGTCACCACTGTGAAACGTGGCAGAACTTGGAGAACAGGTATCTTGCTTAGTCATACAGATAATGACAATGACAGCGACAATGGCAGTGGCAAAATATAAAGAAAAAGGAAGCACCTCGACTGTAATATAAATTGTATGCTGGTGTGACACATGGATGTAGATTTAAAAAAATATTAGTAGCAATGTTTGGGAGACTTGATGCACCCCTTGCAGGACTAAGTACTGATTATGCAAATGAACTCAAAGTTATATTAACACCCAACCATGTCCTCTTAGGGCTTCACTTTTGTGTTTTGTCAGGTAGTGCATACAGTCATGAGCAGAGGGGGCTAATTGAAAAGTCTCATTATATGTACTCATAAATAACACTTGGGAAAGTACTGTGATGAGGAGATTGAAATCCGTCAATGGCACCTTTTTTTTTTTTTTTTTTTTTTTTGGAGAAAGTGCTATATTTCACCAGGTGATCACACTTTTGCATTCCAAGTATCTGAACCAATATTTCACAGTAGTGGATGCTGTAGGCAAGGCTTTGGAGTGAACTGATGATCAAAGGCACTCACATCAGTGTGCTAGAACACTTCACAGATCTGAAACCCACTTTCCTCTACACCTGTCTTTTTACTGCCTGTTACAAAAACGTTGTCGAAACACACACATTACTGGACATGATTAATACACAGTGAACTATGATGGGAATAAAACCGGTGGTCTTCTAATTAGCCTGTAAACAATATCCAGACAAAATCTGGTACAGAGGCAATTTATTTTTTAAACTTAGAATCTTTCATACCATACTGAAAATAGATTTGATGCTCTCTGTGTGACACCTTACCAAAGAAAGGAGAAACTGAACCATAAAATATAAACAAAACACTGCCCAACTCATTGTATAAGATGTTACAGGGCCAATGGAAAATTATTGTTGCAGACATAAGCCTTAGGCCCTGTTCACATGAGGGTACTCAAATTAGGTCTCCACCTACATAACAACCAAGAGACTGGATGATTCAAGCAGCCAATCACACTCACACAGGCACAAAACAAGTCTCCTGCACTGCCAAGTCACTTGCGGTGTAAATAAAAATTAAATAAGTTTCATTGGCTGTGGGCAAAGGACGTATGTAGCATGGTGTTTTGCGTGCCATGGCCCCAGTAGTACAATGTTAAGTGACTATTAGTGATGATAGTATTATACTCTGAAAAGCCAAAGAAAATGGTACACCTGCCCAATATCGTGTAGGACCCCGCAAGCATGCAGAATTGCTGCAGCACGACGTTGTATGGGGTCGACTAATGTCTGAAGTAGTGGTGAAGGGAACTGACACCATGAATACTGCTGAGATGTCCATAAATCCGTAAAAATATGAGAGGACGAAGATCTCTTCTGAACAGTACATTGCAAGGTATTCTCTTCAGTCATTGTTGGTTCCATTCCTGCAGGTTCTTTTTCTCGATGCAGCAATGTCAGAGGTTTGATATTTTACCGGATTCCTGATATTTAAAGTATACTCGTGAAATGGTCGTACAGGAAAATCCCCACTTCATCGCTACCTGGGAGATGGTGTGTCCCATCGCTCATGCACTGACTATAACGCCACGTTCAAACTCAATTAAATCTTGATAACCTGCCATTGTAGCAGCAGTAACTGACATAACAGCTTTGCCTGACACTTCTTGTCTTATATAATCATTGCCGACTGCATGCCGTATTCTGCCTGTTTATACATCTCTGTATTTGAATACGCATGCGTAGCAGTTTCTTTGTTGCTTCAGTGTTATACAATATTACCAAAAGTACAGAAGGAGAAAAGTGAGAAAATCACGGGTTCACCCTTACACTGAGAACAATATAAATTGTAGGTTACGAGTTGCCTAATTGCTTGTGTGCATAGGACGGGAAACATATCTGCGTTGAAAAATACCTGGGATGGACTAACTTCAGTTATAAACAGTATCACTACACAGTACTGTTGGCATGCATTGATGCTGACAGTTTATTCATTATCATCGAAACTGATTATGCAGGTAGAAATTGTGAAGGGAAGGATATTTAGTGCTCCAGGAAGATTGAACTTGCCATTGCCTTCGGATTACCAGGTGATGAATATGAATATAATTTCCCTTATTACTTTATACGAGGGCAGTTCAATAAGTAATGCAACACATTTTTTTTCTCGGCCAATTTTGGTTGAAAAAACCGGAAATTTCTTGTGGAATATTTTCAAACATTCCCACTTCGTCTCGTATAATTTCATTGACTTCCGACAGGTGGCAGCGCTGTACAGAGCTGTTAAAATGGCGTCTGTAACGGATGTGCGTTGCAAACAATGGGCAGTGATCGAGTTTCTTTTGGCGGAAAACCAGGGCATCTCAGATATTCATAGGCACTTGCAGAATGTCTACGGTGATCTGGCAGTGGACAAAAGCACGGTGAGTCGTTAGGCAAAGCGTGTGTCATCATCGCCGCAAGGTCAAGCAAGACTGTCTGATCTCCCGCGTGCGGGCCGGCCGTGCACAGCTGTGACTCCTGCAATGGCGGAGCATGCGAACACTCTCGTTCGAGATGATCGACGGATCACCATCAAACAACTCAGTGCTCAACTTGACATCTCTGTTGGTAGTGCTGTCACAATTGTTCACCAGTTGGGATATTCAAAGGTTTGTTCCCGCTGGGTCCCTCGTTGTCTAACCGAACACCATAAAGAGCAAAGGAGAACCATCTGTGCGGAATTGCTTGCTCGTCATGTGGCTGAGGGTGACAATTTCTTGTCAAAGATTGTTACAGGCGATGAAACATGGGTTCATCACTTCGAACCTGAAACAAAACGACAATCAATGGAGTGGCACCACACCCACTCCCCTACCAAGAAAAAGTTTAAAGCCATACCCTCAGCCGGTAAAGTCATGGTTACAGTCTTCTGGGACGCTGAAGGGGTTATTCTGTTCGATGTCCTTCCCCATGGTCAAACGATCAACTCTGAAGTGTATTGTGCTACTCTTCAGAAATTGAAGAAACGACTTCAGCGTGTTCGTAGGCACAAAAATCTGAACGAACTTCTCCTTCTTCATGACAACGCAAGACCTCACACAAGTCTTCGCACCCGAGAGGAGCTCACAAAACTTCAGTGGACTGTTCTTCCTCATGCACCCTACAGCCCCGATCTCGCACCGTCGGATTTCCATATGTTTGGCACAATGAAGGACGCAAATGAAGGAACAAAAATCCAAAACATAGTCCAGCTGAAATCCAATAAACAGGCAGGCCACAGAACTATAGTGCAGGCAAGGTGGAGACTTCAGAAGAGAGTGACATGAAGTTTCCTTCAGCAGTCTGGTGGTTGGGTTTTATCTCCAGGCTGATGTGAGCTGCCAGGCCCACATGATGGCCCACTGGTGCCCATTTCCAGCTGCCTGAGAAGTCTTTGATAGCGGGATGCTGGCACGGTATTAACCTTGCTGTCAGATACCAGGTATACAGAACTGCTATTGACCTCAGTGGCAACAGAACTTAACAGAACTATGCCAACTCCTTTCTTTTCATCCCTCTCCTGTTAGCTTTTCTACACTCCACTTTCTTTTTTCTTCTCAGTTGTTCTACTTCAGTTCAATTTTTTTGTACTCAAACTCTGCCTGAAGGACAAAAATTGGTTCCTCTTGTTCTGTGATCTTCCTGTCTTTTACCAATAACCAACATAACCATGGGAGAGTCTTATTCAGAATCCCTTCATCTGTCTCACTGCAGTCAGTCCAGTGAAAAACAATTCACACGCCCTTCTCCAATCCTAAAAGTATTAACTAAACTGTGGCAGAATGCACATTTGTCATGCACAGTCCTAAAATTATAAATAATTGCACAGGCGTAGGTTTCTGTTAACTGACAGAGCGAATTGGTTACCTGGTCGGATGGCAGCATTGTCGCGTTTACACCTGAGAAGCAGGGAGAGGAGGCAGCTACGGCATACATTCTAATACTCTTACAAGGGGAACACTATCTGTGTGTGTCAGTAAATGAAGTGCTGATTTAGAGAAAGAACAGGAACAAGATTTACAATTCATCTCACCTTGGCTGCTGATGATGCTTCACTGGCAGTTTCCATAAAACCACTTTTCCCATTGTTGTTGCTATTTTCCACAGCTGTGTATGAGACCTCTGCAGTTTCTCTTCTGAATATATGTACATAATCCAGTAATGAAGTGGCAACAGTAGGGAATAACACAGGGTTTTTGTTTGCTCATAGTTGCATGTGGGAACATGCACATTTCAACCTGCCAGAGTTTATGTCGTGTCAGTCATGTAATGTTCTTTGTCCATGAAAAATATTTTTCTATATATCTCGTCAGTATTGACATCCTAATGAGAAAGTTTTAGGTTTCTTAAAGAATACCATTGTTGAACTGGAAACTGTTTTCACTGTATGAAGATGAGGATTTTGTACCAGAGACAAGCAAAGATGAAGATGAAGACATCGTGAACATGGAGGGGTTATTGGAGGAGGATTCAGATGCTAATCTGCAACATACCTCACCTCATCCATCAAAGCAAGTCCAGTTTGCCCCTAGAAAGGTGGTCACCAGGAATGGCACCAAGTTGGGAATTGCTAGTTTTTCATCTTCTGGAAGGAGCTTACAGTTGTAAATGAGTAAACAAATCTGTCATCTGTGCTTTCCATCTTATTTTTGATGAACCAGTGTACATCTCTTGAAGAAATATACAGAAATAAATGCTCAAAAACTCCTAAAAGCAATGCCTCAAAAATACACTTACCAGTACAATTGTGGGTTCTATGATTTGCTCCATGAGGTGACTAGAGGAACTGTAACACACAAAATATTAGTTTACTTTATAACAATATAATTTTGAAGATTTACTTAACTTGGTACAACCCCTTTTCAAATGAATGTTCACAGAATCTACAACTATTTCTGAATATTAAAGTGTCAACAAACAGCTGAACTGTGATATTTTATGAAAAGAGAGGAAAACATAGTGGCTGAATTTTGGCAAACCAAACTGGGAAATTTGAATGGACGAGAAATTTTGCTAAAAGCAGAAAAGTGGAATGATGTATACATAAAGGTCAGCGTAGAAAATTGCTGGGAATTTTTCTGTGGTGTATTAAGATACCACATAGATATAGCTTGTCCTAAAATATGCGGAACTATCAAGAGTAATCCAAACAAAAACTGATACACCATAGAAATTAAAAAAGCCAAAGATGTGCTGATTGAGCTCTGCATAAATTATCCAAAAGACAAAGGACATGACTCTTATGAGGCTTACAGGTGCAAGAAGAAAGGATATACCAGTATGATAAGTGAAGCAAAGGCTAACCACCAAAAACCTGAAATGCAGACATCTTCTAACACCTCTAAAACAGACTGGAATTAGATAAATCAGAACAGAAAAGAGTAATATGTCTTAAAAGATACAAGTATAAAGTTGACAAGGGAGCAGAAAGAAGTGACAGATCCACAAAAGGCGTGTAATGGTGAAACTTCAATGAGCAAGGTAGCGCCACTATCTGAAGGAGATCCAAGTGACTACAGACCCATAATGATCACAACTGTTCTGTCTATAATAGTAGAAGCTGTGACTGAAGATAGAATTGCCAACATAAAGGAGAAATAAAACATCTTAAATGAAGCACAACACGGATATAGAAAGGGGAGATGTACTAAGACTGCAGTGGCAAACTTTATAACATACACCACAGAGGCATTGGATCACCAAAGGAAAGCAATGTGTACTTCGACCTTTCAAAACCTTTTGATTGTGTCTGTCATAACATTCTTATAGGAAAAGTGGACTGCTATGGCATAAAAGGAAAAGCTGCAGCCATTATAAAAATCATCGTTGAACACAAATAACAGTGTGTTGAAATGAAACATATATCAAGGAATACAAAGAAAAATGTCTACTCTGATTTTCTACAGGTAAAATATGGAATAGCTCACAGTTCAGTACTGGGACCTCTGCTCTTCATCTTGTATATAACTGTTATGCCCACTGTAGTAGACTGAAAAGTGATTATGTATGCCAATGACACAACTTCACTATTATATACTGGCTCAATGAAGGAACTGGAAAAGAGAGCCACTAAGAATATGGAAATGGCAGAATAGTATTTTAGAGAAAATAATTTATTGACCAGAAGGAATAAATTTATGTGTAAAAAATTTGAAACAAACAAAACTAATAGCTCAGAGGAATTTGTTCTGAGCCTTTGGGATGCAGATTTGGAACAAGTACAGTGTAATAGATTTTTGGAAATAGAGGTGCACAAATTTCTGATAGGGGAAAACCGCATTGATAATATATGTTCAAAAATAAGTACAGATATATTTTAATGAAAAAATGTGCTATATAGTGGACACAGAAATCTTGCTAAAAATATGACAGACATCTTCCCACACATACTGTACTGTTTAGCAATATGGGGAGGAGCAGCAGATGTACATACAGCAACTCTAAATAAAGATTTTCTTGACCACAACACAAGAACTAGAGAAAATTACAATATCTGCAGCAAAAATGGCAAATAGGGACCCTACAAATGCAGGAAGCTTATTTTATAACAGACTGCCACTTAGCTGCAGAGCACAAAGGAACTGAGCACCTTCAAAAAAACTGAAAACTGAAGGAACATCTCATTTCTGGATATTGGTATAAAGTGAAGAAGCACTTGCAGGCAAATCCATAAGACAAATGTAAATGTAAAGTTGGAAATGGAGCAAAACACTTTCTTTTTCATGTGGAAACAAATTTCCTGAATGAAGGACAATGGAAAATGAAGTGTAGTGCTGAAAATACGGAAGAGAACATATAGATTAAAAATAGTTGTGCAAATATGATTTAAATGAGCTTTCACTCTATAAATCTCCAAGTATTCTCTGCAGTATCACCAACACATATATGATCTAAGAAATTAGTTTTAATTTTGTCAAAATGTATTAGTATTTGCAGCAGTAGGGCAAAAACATATAACTTTGTAGATTTGCTTGTGTATGCAAGACTGTTGCATAATTTAATGAGAGTGTTAGTAGATATAATCACTGTGTATTATTACGGATTATTGTAGTGCCCCCAGAATTTTATGAAAGTCTGGAGACACTTGTGTTCCAGCCATTTCAAACACGCATTATTTTAAAGCAGGGCGTAAGGATGAGCATTGGATACTACACCCATTTATTGTTTGTGCAGGCTAAACTGGAAGGGAGATAATTCGTCGGCACTGGCAAGTGTTCAGCGCGACCTGCCAAGAATAAGCAAATTTGGCCCGGAAGCTCCGTGGCTGGCTGCAAAGAGTAATGTAGCATTGTATTGTTAAAAAACAAATGGAGAGACTCGAAATAGTGACTGCTGATTAGACGTTGAACTGCTGTTGAGAGTACGTGGACTGAACGTGGATAGTCAGCCATGATAAAAGCTTATTTTTAATTGTGTTCAAAAATGTGTAATTAACTGATTCTGGTTGCCCGGTAATGTGTGGCTTACATCATAAAGTTTAGTTGTTTTTTTGTACAAAGTGTAAATAAATATGTTCTGGTGCATTGACTGATATTCCAAGAGTAGTGTATTTTTTAAATAAGAAGAGAAAGAGTGAGAGAAGCATCCGGTGCTAGCAGAAGACATCGGTGCTGCAAGAATGCAGAACCAGCATTCTTCAACAAGTGAGTCCACAAAAATGCTTAAGCTGTATAGAGAGAGCTTAACATTACACCGGGCCACCGCATTATCTGTAAAACATTATTACAAACAATATTTTTGTGTGTTAATGACAAATTTCTAAGAAAATTTTTTTTAGTCTGTATAAAACTATGACATGCCTAATATCATTGTAAAATATGATCTATGGACAAAGAAATAAACTAACTAACCAACTAACTGACTGCCTAACTATCACTTGATACAGACAGATTTATGAGATTCTTCACTTGAAGGATAACTGACATAATGTTCACATTAAAGTTCTAACAAAGATGTTTGATTCACTATGGCCTATCTGAGATGATGATGTTGTCTTGATCAGTGATTGAGAACTGGGATGAGCATTCCTTTGCTCAGCTGCAACCAAGCCATCAATTAAAGTGCCATATTGAAGCTCCAGGAGGCACGGCTATGCCAGCATTGTCCATTGGCCGGTGTGGCATGCAGTGACTATAATCCTCTGTGATTTTGATGCAAGGTTTCAACCTTGCTTTGGCACTCTGTTCTTCAGACATCATCACACTTTGGTTACAAAGAAAGCCTACTTTCATCGTGGATATTATGCCAAGGGATGGCTCTCAGAAGTTTTTCAGATGTATCTGTTTTGATGCAAAACTTGCCTAACGTAAGCTTGTTCTCTTGTCTCTGAAATCTGGCAAAAGTCCATGAAAAACAGTTCTCATTTTTTACTCCTCTGGAGAAAATATAACCATAGATGAGCAACAATTGATTCACTGGCTTCATGCACAACAAACCTGACAAATACAATAAAAATTCTGGATTGTTGTTGAGGCATCAACAAAGAATATATGTAATGCTTTCCAGTAGCTTGGAATAGAGGACATGCATAATAATAATAATAATAATAATAATAATAATAGCTTTATTCAACATCAAATGGTACACTGCACATGTACAAAGAAACAGTATTTATTAAAGTTATTTGTACAATACACAAGACACATTCTTCTGAATACGTCATTAATTTACAACAAATTTACAATAAGGTGTTTACTTATTTCTATTCACACAATTTCACAGAGCATTTGTAGTTCTTCGTATAAGTATGGTACTCTTCTAATGTGTAGAAAGGGTATTTTACTAAAAATTTCTTAAGCTGATGTTTCAGTTTGATTGTAGGAAGAGCCATGACTGCTCTAGGCAGTGAATTAGCTAATTTTATACCTGCATACTGAGGCCCCTTTTCGTAAAGTGCTGTTCTGTGGCTGCCAATGTAAAATCTTTCTTTATTTCTAGTATTGTACTGGTGGAAATCTGAATAAGTGTTTGGGTGCAGTCTTTTCACAAGCAATATGGCTCTTAGGATGTATGTGTTTATAACAGTTAACACCTCTGTTTTTGGAAACAAGTTGCGACAAGATTCCCTATATTTTGCTCCACAGATTATTCTCACACCCCTTTTGTGAAGAATGAGTAGCTTATCTAGATTAGCTTTGGTTGTTGCCCCCCAAATTTCAACACCGTAGTTCAAGTGAGAGGAGAAAAGAGCATGGTATGCAGTCTTTAGGACTACGGTGTCTCTACAGAACTTGCTAATAGTACTGATTGCAAATATATTTTTTGACAACTTAGTTGCTAGAGAGTCAATATGTTTGTCCCATTTCAGGTTGCTTTGGATTGTTACACCAAGGAATTTTACACTAGACTCTTTCTTTACCAATTCGTTGCCCGTGTATAATTTAATTTCATTATTCAAACTACTTTTGTTATACTCCATCAAACATGTTTTACTGGTGCTTACATTTAAGTGGCTTTCATTAAAAAACTGAACTATTTCTTTTGTCACATTATTACACTCGGCCTCTAGTTCATTACATGATTCCTTTTTACATACAATGGATGTGTCATCAGCATACAGAACAATTTTGGAATTTATAGTACAGTATTTAATATCATTTACATAGATCAAGAACAGAAGGGGGCCCAATACCGAGCCCTGGGGTACCCCATATTTTATGCAAGTGATCTCTGATTTGTAGACACCACTTTCCGTTTTAAGTAGAACAAACTGCTTTCTATTGCTCATATAAGACTTTATTAGGTCATAAGCAGCGCCTCTAATGCCCATGTTCCATAGCTTGTCTAATAGGATGTCAACGTTCACACAATCAAAGGCTTTTTCCAGGTCTAGGTATACACCTGCCACATGTTCCTTGCTTTCAATACCCCTAACACCTCTTCAATTAGTTGAGCAGCTGCAGTGCTAGTTGATTTACCTTTTACGAATCCATTTTGATTTTTGAACATCAGGTTGTGTTTGTTAAGAAAGTTTATAATCCTGTTGTATATAACTTTCTCAACTATTTTGGAAAAGACAGGAAGGATTGAGACTGGTCTGTAGTTTTCTATTTTGTTGTTGTCACCTTTCTTAAAAATGGGTGATACCTGTGCTATTTTTAGTCTGTCTGGAAAGGTGCCTGATTCTATTATATTGTTGACTGCTGCAGACAGAGGTACAGAGACATTTTGGCTACAGGCTTTTAAAACATTAGTATTTAGGCCATCATGCCCAGCTGAATTAGAGGGTTTTAGAGAGCTAAGGATGCCCATTATTTCTGCACAGTTTGTGGGGGCTAGATATATACTATGGTCACATGTATTACCTTTAAAACTGTAGTGCATGTTTTTATGTTTGTCATTTATGACTTCCCCTACAGAAGAAAAATATTCATTAAAAATATTTGAAATTTCCAGTTGGTCTTTTATGAGCATGCCATTGTGGTTAATAGTAAAGTCCATACAGGATTTGTCATTGCCGGTTCTAAAACTGTTTATGACTGCCGAGATGCCAGTAGTTACGTTGTGTGAGTTTTGAAGCTTATTTACAACATAGTTGCTCCTGGTCTGTGTAAGTAAGTCCTTATAGTGTGCTTGATATATTTTGAAGGCTTCCTTTAGCTCAGGAATCTCTCTATTATTCAGCATTGCACTGTGGAGTAGTTTTAATTTATCCCTCGCTTCAGTGACATTACTATTTACCCAAATATTTTTGTTTATATTTTTTGTTTGTTTCATTTTTGTGATTACAACTGGACATGTGGTATCAAAGCAGTAATAGAAGTCAGCAGCAAAGTTATCATATGAAAAGCTATTATTTTCAAACCATTTTATTTGTGCTAGCATCCAGTTTAGTCTATTTATGTTGTCATTATATATTATTCTTTTAGTTACAAACTGTTGCTTTGTGGTGACAGTGGGGGCCTCATGGCGTTCCAATTTAAGCTGTACTGCATGGTGATCTGAGATTGCTAGTTTTAAAACCGATGCACTGTGGGATAGGTGGGTCATGTTTGTTATTATGTTGTCAAGACATGTTTTACTATTGCCAATTTCTCTAGTGGGTTCCCGAATGAGTGGGGTCAGGTTAAATTCATCACACAGGCGATGTAACTTTTTGGTGCTGACATCATTTGTTAATAAATCTATATTTATATCCCCTGTAGCTATAATATTTACATGACCATTCGGCCCAGAAAATTTTGTGTCTATATATACAAGCAAGTCAGAAAGATTTACAAAAAAGGTATCTGTATTTGCTGCAGGTGGCCTGTAAACACCGATAACTGTTATGTTATCTCTACCCCATTTCAGGTTTATTGCAGCAAATTCTGAGACTCCTTCCAAGCAGAAGGCACTCACATCAATAACATTAAAATTACTTTCATTTACAGTGAAAATTGCTACACCTCCCCCAGTCTTATCTTTTCTACTGAAGGCTGTGCAGAATTTCATACACAATGCTAATCAGAGCTTCATTGTACCAATGTTCAGTTACAACTAATATATCGGGTTTGTCAATCCGTGAAATTACATCTAGATCATTATGCTTATTTCTAAGACTACCAAGATTCTGGTGTATGATTTTAAGGCTGAGTTTTACCTGCTGGACCTTAGAGGATAATTTTGGACTAGCAATGAGGCCAGCAGGCTTCACAAGTTTCCCTGGCTTGCCAGCGGTGGCTGGTGTTGTGGCAGATTTTGTTGAGGTGGGTTGTACCACCCCATGGCAATGGATTTCTTTTCATCACTTTGTGAACAATGTCGCCTGACTTCCTCAATAATTTTGCTACTAATGATCTTTTTGCCTCTTTTGTTCATGTGCAGACCATGAGATGTGTGCAGCTCCCTTTCTAGATAGCTGACATCTACTAGAGACACATTCTGAAATTTACTACATAGATCTTTAATCCTGTCATTTGTTTTATGAACTTCCCGGTTCACAATAGACTGTTTCATAAGATCATGCCTCTGTGGAATGTTGACAACAACTGTTTTAGTGTCATTTAACTTACCCAGTACCATTTTCATATGTCTAATTGCATCATTTGCTTGATTTCTTGCTACATCAAATGAACCTCCCATAATAACGACACAGTCATTGGATGAGAAGGAGTCACTCTCCTGCATGCATGGCTTCACCACAGCAGAAAGAGGGGCTCCAGGCTGCATGTGGCCTACAGCTGCAAAGTTGTCTTGCATGTTTGCGATGTTTTGCGCTATTTCACGTCCATGGGTGTCTCCATATAATAGAATCCGGCCCTGCTTGTGTTTCTGATTGTCGTCATTTCTTCTGTTTTTCTCTAGGGACGATTTCTTGCATGTAATTTCACAGATTCCACTTCCTTGGACGGTTTGTTTACATTCAGTTTCACGTTTTGCACACGAGTTTGGGACTTCGTGTTTTCTGAATTTATCACTGACAGTTTTTTTTTTTTTTTTTTTTTTTTTTTTTTTTTTGCTTGAAGGATTACTTCTAGTTTGCACAGACTGAACTTGTTCTTGTTCCACTATTTCTTCGAGAATTTGAAACCTGTTTAGAGTATTGATGGCAGGAAAGCTTTCCTTGGTTTTTAGTTTAGGCCTGCAGTCGTTCATCAGGCGCTGTTGTTCAAATTCACTCACCTTCTTATTTAAGAGAGTAACTTCAGCCTTTAGGCTCTGGATTTCACTTACCATATCGCCGACTAGAACAGAGGGAAGTAACCACTCATAAAGTATGTAGTGCTGCATGTCATGAAGCCATTTCTTAATTAAAGAAGAAATATGACAAGAGACAATTTAAGCATGGCTCTTCAGATTTCTAAGAAGCTCAAAGAAAAGAAAACTTCATCAGTGAGTACAATGAAATCAAATAACACTTCACCACCATCCTGCCCCAGACTGACATCAAAGACTGCACCACAACTTCTTCTTTTTCTTCTTCTTCTTTTTTTATTTTATTTTATTTTTTTATTTTCAGGATGTGTTCTAATCTCTGTCTTCATCTATCATCTGTCTTAGGGGTAAGTCTTTCCGCTCCCAGGATTGGAATGACTCCTTACCCTCTCCCTTAAAACCCACATCCTTTCGTCTTTCCCTCTCCTTCCCTCTTTCCTGACGAAGCAACTGTTGGTTGCGAAAGCTTGAATTTTGTGTGTATGTTTGTGTTTGTTTGTGTGTCTATCAACCTGCCAGCACTTTCGTTTGGTAAGTCACATCATCTTTGTTTTTAGATATAATTTTCAACATTCTTAGACCACATGTCAAATGCTTTGATTCTCTTCTGTCCCAGTTTTCCCACAGTCCATGTTTCTCTACCATGCAATGCTGTGTATCAAACATACATTCACAGAAATTTCTTACTCAAATTAAGGCCTATGTTCGATATTCGTAGACTTTTCTTGGCCATGAATGCCCTTTTTGCCAGTTCTAGTCTGCTTTTGATGTCCTCCTTGCCCAGTCCATCATGGGTCATTCTGCTGCCTAGGTGGGAGAATCCTTCAACTTCATCTACTTTGTGATAACCAATCATGATGTTGAGTTTTCTGATCTTCTCATTTCTGCTACTTCTCAACACTTCCGTGTTTTATCAATTTACTCTTGATCCATATTCTGTACTCATTAAACTGTTCATTCCATTCAGCACGTTCTGTAATTGTTCTTTCCTTTCACTGAGGACAGTAATGTCATCACCAAATCTTATCATTGACATCTTTCCCCTTGAATTTTAATTCCACTCTTGAACTTTTCTTTTATTTCCACCATTGCTGCTTTGGTGTACAGATTGAACAGTAGGGGCAAAAGACTACATTCCTGTTTTACATCCTTTTTAGAGCACTTCATTCTTCGTCTTCCATTCTTATTGTTCCCTCTTGGTTCTTGTACATATTTTATATTACCTGTCTTTTCTTGTAGCTTACCCCTGCTTTTCTCAGAATTTCTTACAGCTTGCACTATTCTACATTCTCAAACGCTTTTTCCAGGTCAACAAATCATACGACTCAGTCTTTATTTTTCTTCATTGTTGCTTCCATTATCAATCGCAATGTCAGAATTACCTCTCTGATGCTTTTACCTTTCCTAAAGCCAAACTGATCCTCATTCTTCTTTTCCATTCTTCTGTATATTATTCTTGTCAGCAGCTTGGATGCATGAGCTGTGCAACTGATAGTGCGACATTTCTCACACATGTCAACTCTTGCAACTTTTGGAACTGTGAGACTGACGTTTTCCTGACAGTCAGATGGGATATGCCAGGCTCATGTATTCTAAACACCAACATGAACAGATGTTTTGTTGCCACTTCCCTCAATAATTTAGAAATTCTGATGGAATGTTATTTATTCCTTCTGCCTTATTTGATCTTAAGTCTTCCAAAGCTCTTTTAAATTCTGATTCTAATATTGGATCCCCTATCTCTTCTATATCAATTCCTATTTCTTCTTATATCATGTCATCAGACAAGTCTCCCCTCCCCCTCTTAGAAGCCTTTAATATACTCTTTCCACCTGTCAGCTCTCTCTGCATTTAACAGCAGAATTCCAAATGCATTCTTAATGTTACTGCCCTTGCTTTTAATTTCACCAAAGGTTGTTTCCACTATTCTGTACACTGAGTCAGTCCTTCCAACAATCATTTCATTTTTGATTTCTTCACATTTTTCATGCAGCCATTTTGCCTTAGCTTCCTTACACTTCCTATTTATTTATTTCTTAAGTGACTTTTTTTTCTGAATTCATGATTTTCCTTGAACATTTTTGCACTTTCTTCTTTTGTCGATCAGCTGGAGTATTTCTTCTGTTACCTGTGGCTCCCTCACAATTACCTTCCTTGTAATTATACTTTTCTTTCCAACTTCTGTGACTGCCCTCTTTAGAGATGTCCATTCCTCTTTAACTGAGCAGCCTACTGAGCTATTCCTTATTGCTGTATCTATAGCCTCAGAGAACTTCAAGTGTATCTCTTCATCTCCTTATTACTTCTGTATCCCACTTCTTAGCAATTGATTCTTCCTGACTAGTCTCTTAAACTTCAATCTACTCTTCATCACTACTAAATTGTAATCTGAATCTATATCTGTTCCAGGGTATGCCTCAAAAACCAGTATCTGATTCTGGAATCTCTGCCTCTAACTGAAATCTTCCCGCATCTCCTGGCCTTTTCGAAGAAGAACTTGAACGGAATATGTACTATGTTGCATGCCAATCTTGTGTATGGCAATACAATGGGTAAAATTTTCAAAGTCCCAGAGTGAAGCAATCTTGCTACATTATGACAAATTCAGCACAAGGCAGCCAAAATGAAAACATTTCGCCACTGAGACTGGGTCAGCACAAAATACAATATCAGTGTTTCTGGTGAGCCAGGCAGCAGACTTCAACAGAATGTAGTGGGTCAGGGCTAAGGTGAATGCAACAAATGGTACCAAGATCTTTTACAAACCATTTATGCACTATAACAAACTCATTAAGCAAGCACAGCAGGAGGATAACTCCTGATATCTTCATAACAGAAAACCCTGTGTGATAATGACAAATGATGTTGGGTAAACATTAGCTACTACTTCACTCCATAGATACCCCAGCAGTTTAGCTCATAAGTCAGTCAGTCACATTGACTGATGGCTTACCTTGTAAGGTAATGGGGGATAATATGGCCACACAACAACTTTGCTAGCAATGGAAATATCTGCTATGAAGAAATGGATGGGATGTGAAAAGCACAAACACAAGTCAATACATTTATATACTCAAAACAAAGATGATGTGACTTACCAAACGGAAGTGCTGGCAGTGAACTCATACGTGCTGACTTGGGAGGTGCTGTGTCCTCTCTCACTCACTACTCTTTGTCATCCATTGTACTGCAATGATGGTTGCTGTGAAGTTCAACAATACTGGCCTGCCATCCAAGCAGGCCCTATTCAGCCCACTGGGATGTCAGGATTTGTGAAATAATATGTTGGGCTGGTGTACTTCAATCAAAATGTATCATAGTAGAATTAAGTTATAAAGATGTATAGAACAACTGCAAAGTAAGTCATTATGAAGACACCATTCATTTTTGAGCTTTGTAGTGCCAGACAAGTATTTGCATGTCTCATATATCGTGCAAAGATGTCATTAAATGAAGGGAGAGGGGTGAAACTGTACCAAAACATAAGGTTATTCCTAATTATGTAAATCTGATGGCATGTCATAAATTAGTATTTATTTTAATTTTCAATGCTTAAGAATAAAATTATGTATTAAATGCAGAGTGAAAATAGTGTAATGCAAAATGGACATGAAAGTACTTGTTTCGTGTTTTGATGAGCATTCATAGTCCCATTGCATAGTGTTTTATTTTTTAATTGCTACAAATTATAAAATTATGTGCTGATAAATGTGTGTAAAATTATATAATGTATTTAGGTGTAAGTATTTACAGTAAATCTTATAAAATTGTAAATGAATTGTGGCCATGTTTAGGAATTACTTTGATTAATGCAGTGTCCCCTGACCCGACTCAGGACTGGGGATATGAGCGTGAAAGGGTGGCTTTTGGTCGTTGTCTGTTGTGGTGGTAAGTTCAGAGTGGCTAAGTGCCACGAGTGTAAGCATGGATGCCAGTGTATGCGAATAAACTGTGAAGCAACAATGTGAAAGTGTGTAGGTGCGAGACAATAAACCATGTGTACAAATTGCACTGTTTCTCATTTATCCAGATCAGATTTATTTGTGAACTTTAATATGCATGGCCACAAAGTTAGAAGTGTTTTTTTTTTTTTAATAAATAAGTTTCAATCTGAGCTTGTATAGTGTGCCTGATTTTGTGCAAGGTAGTGGCATAGACAATTGTGTATTCAAGTCACTGCTATTCAAAGGCTAGCCAATATATGACTCAGTATTAGGTGCGCAAATGCAACCATTCACTACCAACCCCCTTTGCAGATGAGCCACGTGAAAAATAGGTAGTGAATAAGCCCGAGTACAGTTGCAACCTCACGTTTGCATTCGGTCCCCTGTTTGCAGCAAAGTGACATCTGGCAAAAGTCTGTTATAGATTTCCTGCATGCTACAGAGAAACACAGGCACTACTGGGAGATATAGCTACCTTGCCATAATCACCAGTCACAGAGTTCAGCACCACAGCCTGTCTCTGTTACAGATGGGAGGACCTGGAGGTCTTTCCTTCCTACCAGGATCAGGACACCAGCGTTCCTGACATCCCAGTGGGCTGAATAGGGCCTGCTTGGATGGCAGGCCAGTATTGTTGAACTTCACAGCAACCATCATTGCAGTACAATAGATGACAAAGAGTAGTGAGTGAGAGAGGACACAGCACCTCCCAAGTCAGCACGTATGAGTTCACTGCATGTGCTGCCATCACCCACAGCCGTGGCGTCATAGTACTGCTGGTACAGGTGTCAGCCAGTGCAGCAGCCAGCTGGAACTAAGTGTGCAGTGTCAGCTGCCTTGAGCAGTCTGAAGGCTAATTATGACGCAGATCCTCAGCAGACATTGACAGTCATTCCCAACCATGAGTCGAGATGGTTTTATGGAAATTAATAACTAATTCTGAACCTTCTTTCACTGTGCCTACTGGTGACCACAGTTCACCACCATCGAGAAAAACTGGCAAGGAGCGAACTGGGAGAGTGCTTCCTGACACAGAACCAGTTCTACTTACGCCCTCCCAATAGTCACCTCTTGCAGCTATTATGGCTGAAATTTATTACAGAACTCAATTAGCCTTTCTCCTCTCTCATTCCTACTACCGAACCTATATTGCCCCATAACCCATTCTTCTGCTCCTTCCCCTACAACTGCTTTCCAGTCCACCATGACTATTAGATTTTCATCTCCCTTTACATGCTGAACTGCCCATTTGGTATCCTCATACACTCTCTCTATCTCTTTATCTTCCACTTGGTACTTTGGTGTGTATACCTGAACTATTAATGTTGGTGTTGGTTTGCTGTTGATGCTGATGAGAGCAACACTATCACCGAACGCATTCCTATTCATAAAAAATCCTACCCCCATTATACCATTTTCTGTTGCTGTTGATATTACCCTAAACCTGACCAACCAGAAATCCTTGTCTTCTTTCCATTTCACTTCACTGCCCCCGACTGTGTCTAGATTGAGCCTTTGCATTTCCCTTTTCAGAGTTTCTGGCTTCCCTACCATGTTGAAACTTCTGACATTCCATGTCCCGACTCATAGACCATTATCCTTTCATTGGTTATTTAATCTTTTTCTCATGGTCACCTCCCCCTTGGCAGTCCCCTCCCAGAGATCTTTAATGTTGTGATTTCCATTGCCTTCTATACCATCATGCCATTGATCATTGCTAATCTTCTGCCTTTGGGAGCAGTTTCCCACCCCAAGGGCAAGAGAGTGCCTTCAACTTTCTCTGCTCCTCCACCCTCCTTGACAAGGCTGTTGGCAGAATGAGGGTGACTTCTTTGTGCTGGAAGTCTTCAGACAACATTGCTAGTGATTTTTATTGGAAACATATGCAGTGCCAGGGTTTGAATACCAGGACTGAGGACATTTTGATTAATAATCAAAGACACTACCCCTAGACCGTGGGTATATCAAGAAAAGAAGAATAAGAATTTTATTCTTCTAAGTACACTGCATACTGAAGTAGCAAAAAGCATAGAAGGAGAGAAGAAACCTGAATGTATAACAGTCTACAATGTGGCAAAGGTGATTTGGATGTTTGATCAAGTCACCTGTAAATACACTACAAAGGTTGTACGTAGGAAATGGCTGGAGCACATCTTCTATAATATCTTGGACATGGTGGTGAAAAGTGCAAGGGCCATCTACAAAATAGCAATGAACAAGAAATTTGAAAGGATGAAGTTCACACTTCAGCTGTTGAATGAACAAGAAGAAGAAGAAGGAGAACAGGAAGCTGCAAGACTGGAGATAACTAAGTGAAGTGTCAGAAAGTGTGTGCAAAAAATGTGGGCATGAATCAGGAATTATCTGTGTCAAGTGCATCTAGAAAATTCCAGTGACTTGAATAAAATGTACAACAAAGCTGTGTGTAGAATGCATGCAAGTATAATATGGACCATATATACTAAATGTGTCTAGAAGGTTGTATGCACAATTAATATAAGAAAGTTCACAGTCTAGTGAATTTGTTAGCATGAGCAACAGTAAATCAGTAAGATATTTTCTTGTTGCAGTAAGTACATAAGTAATGTATTCATTACCATGTTACTTAATTACAGCTATAGCTTGCAAAGGTAGGGTTTAACATATACTAAAATAAAATACTTGTTTTTGTTAATCTGAAAATATTTCATGTGGGTTCAAAATGACCCCTTTTATGCCATTTATGAAGTGTCAGAGACTTCACTGTTCTAGTCAATTCCTTGCTTGATGCAAGTACTGATGATGTTAAGCTATGTGTCACATCTATAAAACAATGTAATACATCCTATTTAAGTACAATAAAGATCTTATTTGAAAAGTGTTTTAAAATTTTTGATATCCTGGTATTTGATTTATTGGCATACAGCCATGCTCCAAGGCATAATTCTCTGACTAGCATTTCATCTTCCAATGATGGAGACTTCATCAGAGGCTTTAACATTCCAGCAAGCTATTACAGACTTAAAACAAGCTCAGTAGACTGAAATCTTTATGTGCATTCACGCAAAGCTCACTTCGTGATGTCATCAGCCCACCGCCAAAGATCATGGAGTAGCTCCATAAAGTTTACAACAGCCAGGTCACTTCACGTGCGATGTATGCAGTGTTGACTATGTTCACTTGTAGATCCCATGTGGAGCTCAAGAATTTCAGTTTGTCTTCACCATCAGAAAACTTGTTTTCGAGGTAAGGCACTAAATAAACAAGATCTCTTCTTCCATGTGCCTACCAAAAAATTAACCTTTCTTGACATAAAATCCACACAATTACACTTAATCATACAATGTAGACTTTCACAGCTGATATTTGCAATATTGCTGACATCTGATGTATGGGCAAAAGGCCGTGAGCCAAGGCATAAGTCTCTGCCAAACATTTCATCTTCCACTGCTGGAGATTCACCAGAGCTTTGAAACTCAGAAAGCTGTTATAGACTCAAAACAAGCTCAGAAAACTGAACTATATACATGTATCCATGCAACAGTCAGCTTGTGACATCATCAGCCCACTGCCTAAAAACATAGAGTTCTTTATCCTCAGAAAATGGAATGGAAACTGAGTGAAATAGAAAAGAAAAAAGTTGTCTGTGCACTAGAGAATATATGTGATATGAATATTGAGACATTTCGACTTGGAAACATTGAATCCTGTATCTGTTCCAGTGGATCCAAATGTGAAACTGTAGTCAGTGAATGAAAATGTGTGAGTTACAGTGAAATTTTCATTCAGCAAAGCTGTTGGTTCACTTTTATTTCTCACAACTGTTAGTTGACCAGACCTGGCTTTGGCAGTGAATGTAGTGAGGGAATACTTGAACAATTGTGAGAGTCATTTGGGCCCTCACACAGACATTCCTAATTGTGCAGTTTAGGATGTGCCACGAAGCTCCACACACAAGAATGTCCATGTGAACACAGTATCATCAAAGGGGCAGGTGTGAGGTTAAGCAACCACCACTGCATTTAGACATACATGCCTGATGTACGGCATTGTAATGCATACAGTTTTGTGCTTACTTGCAGATTCTTGCATCACCAGCACTGCCTGAATCAATGTACATGGATGAGCTGCCACTAGACAGAATTTATAAATGTGTGCAAAGAACAACAGTGCTTGTGGAAAGTGAGATTCAAACACTACATAAATAATAATTTAAAGAGAGAAGCTTATGATAAACCGGTTGTATCTGGCTAAGGAGTTTTCCTTGAAAAGAACTGTGACTTTGTTGCAAAAAAATACGAAGCTTACAAGGCCCATTTAGAAATGAACTGAAGAAAGTTTGTGACAGTAAGAATAATGGCAGGTATCGTGATTACATATATTGTAAATTTTGTCATGCTATGACTTGCTTTTATTTACTGTGGGCCAAAGGCTGCCAAGGTTTGTGTTATGACCAGATGAAACTGCAACCATATGGCCATTACTGTGGGTACTTTGGTTGCTCTGGGAGGTGGCTTTTCAGAACTAGAACATATGAAACATGAAGATGCCGTAAAGTAACACATCTGGGAGAAATACACTGGAGCAAGAAGAGCTGCTTTTTCTTTACAAAACAAATATAAAATATTGGTTCACTTTATTATGTGTATGATATAAAGGTTTACTTAATTTGATACAATCCTTTGTCACAGGAATGCCTGATAATTTACAGCTGTCATTGACTATTAAAGCATCACTTGATGCATAGAATCAAAATCTTATCTTGAAGTACAGTGTTAAACATTTATGAAAATACATATCCATCTAACAATATTAGAGAAGGAAAGTTGCCACTCACCATATAGTGGAGATGCACATACACACACACACACACACACACACACACACACACACACACACACACACACATGTCTGCAATCTCAGGCATCTGCAGCTAGACATTGTTAATGTCAGTGTCTTTGATGTGCATTGCCAACTTTGGTGAGGCATCACAATCTTTGGACAATGCCACATTCCTCCCCCCCCCCCCCCCCAAAACCTCTGCATCACTATCTTGTAGGGTGGACTCATGTGATGACAACAGGGAAGAGAAGCATTGAACGCAGGCACGTGGTGACCTTACAGTGGCGGCTCATCCACATGCATTGGTTCGGGCAGCTGAGCAACTGTCAACACCAGTGATGTAAGCAGTAGTGGCTATGGTGGTGGCAATGATAGCTGTGGGCCATCAATGTCTATGGGCACTACAGTGGAAAGTGCCAGCTATGACTGGTGGAGAGATGGCTGTGACCTCAGGTGCAGACCCCAGCTGGGTCTGTGGACAGAATATGTGTGGTGAAGCTGGTTTTGGTGGTGCTGCAGTAGCCCAGCAGAACCGAGTTTCTTACCAAAGACTAAAGATTTCATCCTCTGGCTGAAATGTGGACTGACCTGGTGGAATGCATTGTTCCTGTAGTGGCCACAGAAGATGTAACAGGATGCAGTGCCTTGGACAAGGTAACAATTCTGCCATTGGCTTTCCATCATGTGGCAAGGAGTGGTTGGAGGAGAGAAAAATATTCAGTGCCTGCCCCCAAGTATGGGAGGAATGGAATGGCTTTTGAACATTTGAATGAATTATTCATCCTCACTGTTTGACTGTGGATGAAAAGAAGCAGTGGCAGTGGCAACACACTGGAAATCAAGAGCAAAATTTTGAGGTGTTTTTTAAAATCCTGAGAATCAATTTGAAAAGATGATTCCTCAGATGAATCAAACATTGTGTTGGTACCTACTAGTAACTGAGACAATGTGTCAGCATTCGAATGTTGGGCAGTGGGCATGTACAACAACTCATACTGATGATTAGAGAATATCAGAGCCCAGCATTGTTCCGGCATAACGTCAAGCACTGGCATGACAATTGAGAATGGAAGAGCAGAGAGGGCTGTGAGACAACGTCAGCCAATAGTTCACTGATAGACCCCTCTCTAGGATGACACCGAGACAGGATTGGCATCTAGGCCAAGAGAATATAAGCATTGATTTAGATAATGTATTGGTTTGCTTATATTATGAATTGTATATACTGAAGAGTTTGCTTATGTTTGTCAGTCGCCCCTTGCTTGCGATATGTCTGTATCTCACAGAGTTAAGTATTGTTATTATTTTCTTTTGTAATAAACTCCATTAACATGATTTGCTTGAGTTGTTGTCTAGCAATCCAAGAAAGCAGGTTTCCTAAGCACCCTGTATTAGATGAGTGAGCAGAACACAACACTGGCAACAAGGTGTACAATGAACCATGAGCCAACAGCCACCACTGCTTCCCTGTTTTGACTTTTCATGGGCTACAGTTTTGCTGGCTCTATAATTATCTCTTGCCCTTTTCTTTGCAGGGGTGTTTACTTGCTTTAACAGTCTCTTATAGTGTTTTTGCTAATCAGTGTTTTCAGGTGGGCATTGCAGAAATTTTCTTTGCTTTTGTACTTAATTTTCTTGCTTGCCTTGTCTGTTTATTGCATTTGTCTCTTCCAACATGCCCACCCCACCTATCCCACCACCTGCTCAGGCACCTCAGCTGCAAGTGTTAGACGAAACGCAGCTAATGCAGATGTTTCAGTCCCTAACCCAGCAAATATCTACACTGCTAAACATGGTACAGCAACTATTGGCCAATGATGTGTGCCCAACAGACCAAACTACTAATTCAGGCACAAGCAACACCTACAGCAGCTCCTAGTGCTATACTGCCTTTTTGCCAGATTCGTGAACAAGAAGAGGAATGTCTCGAGTGGTTGCAACAGTTTGAAGCCCACTTACTTATTTACTGTCCATGGTAGGAAGTACAGTGTTCCACCTCATTCAAGAACTCCTTCCTAACGTCAATCTGAGTAAACTTCCGTATGATCAGGTTGTGGGTTCGCTAACTAATTATTATGACCAACAAGTGAATGTGGTAGGAGCTAGGCACTAATACTTTAATTGCAAGAAATGTTCAGAACAAACTTATTGTGAGTGTGTAACAAATTTGCAGGGTGCTTATGGTGCTTTATATTCAGATGTTATGTTGCATGATGTGATTGTGTACAATCTAACGGATGTTAAATTCAGAGAATACATTTTGAAACAGTCCGATCTATCATTTCAGCAAGTAGTGCAAATACTAGATCAGTATGATTCAGGTTCCCTGTTGGCACACAAATTTGAACAGCCAGGCCAGCAATTTGTCAGGTTGAGTTGTACCTTGCTAGTGACTGGCCCATTAAGCAACAGCTTGCGAGTGCTACGCTCCGTAAACAATTCTCCACGCTGCGTAAGCAGCTCGCTAACCATGCGGCTACACAGGCGAACAGAATTAAGACATGCCCTCAGTGTTATTCATGGCACAAACACCAAGAGTGCCCCCACCCCCACTCCCACTGTTGTTGTGCTCCCTATACAACGATGGCCTGTTGCTTTGGGAGGAAGGGCTGTGAGACAATGTCAGCCAATAGTACACTGACAGACTCCTCTCTAGGATGACACTGAGACAGGAGTGCCATCTAGGCCAAGAGAATATAAGCGCCACTACACTTGGCTGCAGCAAGTTGTAGTTGAGCTGACCTATGAACGCTACAGCAGTGACTTAGAAACTGTATTGATTCACTTGTATTACGAATTCTGTATACTGGAAAGTTCGCTTATGTTTGTCTGTTGCCCCTTGCTTGCGACATGTATATGTCTCACAAAGTTAAGTATTGTAATTATTTCCTTTTGTAATAACCTCCATTAAGATGATTTGCTTCAATTGTTGTCTAGTGATCTGAGAAAGCAGCTTTCCTAGGCATCCTATATCAGACGAGTGGGCAGATCACAACAAGCATTGCAATGTTTGCACTGTCCAAGGTAAGACAGATTTGATAGGATTGAACAAGGCCATTAAAGTCTGATGATCTTTCATCAAATAGAACTTCTGGCTATACAGATACTGGTGGAAGTTCATAACACCATAGGTAATGGTGAGAACCTTTTTTTCAAGCTGACTGTAGTTACACTGCATTTTGTTAAGAGTTTTTTAGGCAAAAGCAAGAGGTCTCTCTGAAGAGCCAATCTTATGAGAGAGCAAAATAAACCAAACACCTATGACTTAACAATGCATCTTTCAGTTGCTGAATTGCATTTTGGCATTCTTTGAGCCACAAGAAAGGAACATTTTTGTGTGGCATAGCTGGTGAAGCAGAGCAGTAATTTGCAGAGTGTTTGGAATAAATTTGATATAATAGGCAAGCTGACTCATGACTGATTGGAGCTCCTTAATGTTTTGGGGTGCTGGCAGATCTCTAATTGCAGCCAAGTGCAAAGCAATGGAATGTATACACTGTGCATTTTATTACATGGCCCAAATAGTTCAGTTCTTCCTGAAAGAAGGAGCACTTTTCCTTGTTGCACTTTTAGCCAACAACAGAAAGAACTCAAACAAGCAGTCTAACTTTGCTAAATGTTCAGCAGGTGTACAACCCAATAGTTTGTACGAGAAGGGGCTCTTGATGTTAACTGTGGAGCTGAACCACTTCCAAATGATAATATTTGAAACCGGAACAAATCTAACTGAGTGTTTATTTCTAAGTATTGCTTGAACTGTTTGACAAGTGGTAGCTTGCATGTGCCTCCTGCAAATCTCTTTTTCAAAAAGTATCTGCCCTGATCCATCCTGTCCATCAATTCTTCCAGACATGGAAGAGGAAAGAATCCACTACTGTTTATGGATTTACTGTTGCCTTAAAGTCTGCAAGCAAATGTAAACCACATGAAACCTTCTTTAGAATGACCAATGGTGATGTCCGTTAGCTTGCAGAAATGTCTTGGCTAACCCTATTGTCTTGCCATCTTCCCAATTCCTGAGCGACTTGCTCTTGTAGTGTGTGTGAATAGGTTGTGCGTGAGAAAGTCACAGCTATGCATTGTCTTTCACAGTGATGTCTGCTTCAAAGTCTTTAGCCGTACCTATACATGGTTCAAATAGTTCTGTGCACTTACTACACAAGTCAAAAACGTTAGTGTGAGGGACAGAAACACTGATTTGTAGCACATTGTTTTGAATTCACAAATTGAACAAATCAAATAAATCTAATCCAAAAATGTTTGCACTATTTCTAGAATTAAGTGCATGAAATGAAACACACTTTATTCCAGCCAGAAACATTGCTGGCAAACTATACACACCAAGGAACTGAATTTGTGTACATTGTAGGCAGACAAAATAAAAGTACACACATCAAAAAGAGTTTTGCATCACCCTGGTTCCCAGAACTCCTGAAGACAGACATTGACTGTGGATATTGTATCACAGACACAGTCCCTTTGACTGTTCAGAGATGTCACTAAACCCGCCCAAAGATGTAAACAACCATGCATGAGCAGCGCCTATTAGACAGAGGGGGTCCGACAGACGATCAGTCCCTGTTATTCCACCAGGAAGGAGGTAAACGGCTCATCTTGTCTGTAGTTCCCCATGCCTAGATGGTCAATACCACAGTTCAACCACATCTGCATTGTTACTTTAGGCCAAAGGGCTCTCAACAAGGTAAGTGTCCAGGTGTCTCGGAGTGAACCAAAGCGATGTTGTTCGGATATGGAGGAGATACAGAGAGAGAGACAGGAACTGTCAATGTCATGCCTCGCTCAGGCCGCCCAAAAGCTACTACTGCTGTGGATGACTGCTACCTACGGATTATGGCTCGGAGAAACCCTGACAGCAACGCCTCCATGTTGAATAATGCTTTTTGTGCAGCCATAGAATGCCATGTTACGACTCAAACTGTGCGCAATAGGCTACATGATGTGCAACTTCACTCCTGATGTCCATGGCGAGGTCCATCTTTGCAACCACGATACCATGCAACACAGAACGGATGGTCTCAACAACATGCCGAATGGACTGCTCACGATTGGCATCACATTCTCTTCATCGTTGAGTGTCGCATATGCCTTCAACCAGACAATCACTGGAGACATGTTTAGAGGCAACCCAGTCAAGCTGAATGCCTTAGATATACTGCCCAGCGAGTGCAGCAAGGCGGAGGTTCCCTGTCGATTTGGGGTGGCATTATGTGGGCCGACATATGCCGCTGGTGGTCATGGAAGGTGCCGAAATGTCTGTACAATATGTGAATGCCATCCTCCAACAGATAGTGCAACCATATTGGCAGCATACTGGCAAGGCATTCATCTTCATGGACAACAATTTGCACCTCCTTCTTGCACATCTTGTTGAATGACTTCCTTCAGAATAAGGACATCGCTCGACTATAGTGGCCAGTATGTTCTCCAGACATAAACTCTATAACATGCCTGGGATAGACTGAAAAGGAATGTTTATGGACGACGTGACCCACCAACCTCTCTGAGGAATCTACGCCCAGTGGCTGTTGAGGAGTGGGATAATCTGAACCAACAGTGCCTTGATGAACTCGTGGATAGTATTCCACGATGAATACAGGCATGCATCAATGCAAGAGGATATGCTACTGGGTATTAGAGGTACCGGTGTGTACAGCAGTCTGGACCACCACCTCTGCAGATCTTGCTGTACAGTAGTACAACATGCAGTGTATGGTTTTCATGATCAATAAAAAGGGCAGAAATGATGTTTATGTTGATCTCTATTCCAGTTTTTTTCTACAGGTTCTGAAACTCTCAGAACTGAGGTGATGCAAAACTGTTTTTTATGTGTGTAGGTTGCTGAAGTGTTGGGCTATCTGAACACTATTCTGCACATGGGAGTGAATGTCTGGCACACTACGAGCACAAGAACCAGGCGGAGCATCAAAGTCAAGCTCTGTTTAGTCCACAATTATTTGAGATTCCACTATAGACACAAATGTTATTAAGTCACAGCAGTTTTAGAATTGCAGTGCAAATGCATGCATCTGATATATTATAAGATATAGCATCATGCAATAAGACGCATCTGATATATTATAAGATATAGCATCATGCAATAAGACTTCACTATAGCTAATTCTACATGAATACTTACTTGCAATGCCTGGTGAGGCCACTGAGTTCTGCTACTCACACTTTGGTAAACTGACCAGGTTGCTGCTTCAGATGAAAAAATTTAAACTGCACAGCTACTACATGGATTTTACTACAAAAATGTTCATTCAACAATTTCACAATGTTGTCATATGTGATTTTCTTTGGAACAGTTTTGGCAAAAGATTTGACAGAGAGGTGATACACATCTGAACTAACAGCAGACTAAAAGTAACCATTGTGCCCCATAGCTGTTATTTTGTAGGCTGCAACGTGGGTCTCTAATTGCGCTCTATGGTACAACTATTCTTTGCCTCAGCCGAGGTATGGGTGAAATTTTGGAGCAGCTACCGGTGGCAGTGATGCTTGCTTGTTCAGTACGGGTATCAACTGGCTGACAGTGAGCAGCAGGTGTTCCATCAGCTGCTCCTGAAATTGTGCCAGCTAGGTTGAGACATTTCCTGTGGCAGCTCAGACATGGTGAAATATAGTAGGGCACAAACTAATGTAACAGAGTGAAAACAAAGAAGTAGCCAGAAACATATTTTAAAGATCTTTTAAACGTTACTACTTAACTTGCGTTGGCCTGTGGTTCATTGATGTTGTGGATGCTGTCGATAATGAGAACAACATGAAAATTTCAAGCTTCACAAATTATTTATTGACACCAGCTGATCAACAGAACTGACATAAGTGCAAAACAACTGATGAAACTGAACTGTATTGACTCCTGAAGTAAACAAAACTTGACTGACTCCCCGCACAGCCTCACTGTGTCACTTTAAATACCATTTTAACAATCGCTACCATTGTTAATTCATTACAAAATGTAACTTACAATTAAAAACATTTTCATCTAAACTAACTGCTTTTACGTTTGTACAGGTTATAAAATATAATGTCAAATAACATGATATTTTTTTATCATTATCTTGGTTTTATGTGTGAGAATTAATTCACAATCTGATTTCAACAATTATTTTGATTTTACTTCAATTTTGTAATTAGTGGTTTTATGGATTTTATTACTAACATTTGTTTGAAGTACACATCGTGTTTCACCAGATTACATAAATTAAATACACACATATTTTCGCAAATACCGGAATTTCGTAAATTTGGGTGGTGTAACTAACAAGTGGTAAATATCTGTGTAACTTACAAGCATCATTAATTACAATCGATTATATAAAAATGAATAACGAATGAAATTAGATCACTGGATAATAATAATTATTTTCATTAGAATGGTAATGAGGTTTTTGTGTTAGTGAATTTACAAATGGCAATTATTGTAATTAGAGGCATTAGTTATTTATACTAACATTTCCACAGCCTGTTAATATTTGTTGCTAAACATCTATTACTTCAGTTTCACGATCTGATATTTAATTTGGCATACGTATACATTTTTATTAATGACAACACTCTATTAACAATCACAAGAATGTACGCCATTCCAGAATATTCTATACGTATTTACAAAGAATAATAATTTTTTGGACAAACTGAACTGAACGATACCTATAAAAATAAACATAAAATGCTCTAGGAAGCACTGAATCGCATGATAAATACATGGATGCATATAAAAAAGGTGGTATCAGACAGTTCATAATGATATTGGGGAAGGCTATTGCATCATAACATGAGCAACATGCACAAAGGGCAGCAAGCTGGTGTGAACGATGAGCAGCCCCAGTTCTCATCACCATTCGTTATGATCAGATGAAACAACAATCCCCTGGCCATAACTGTGCTGGTGTAAGCTTGCACCAGCACACTATGCAGCAGAGAGGTTGGGAGACAATAGATAGAGACCAACAACAGACTTGCAGGGAACACACTGCCAAGGCCCTCTTGGCCACCAGTAATTAGTATCACCGCCACAGATGAGAGGGCCAGTTAGTTCAAGTCTGTAGCACAGAATGAGGCAGCTCATAGCGACCACAATAGAGTACATAGTGGACTTTGTACTCCCCTGCAGTGAGGCTAAAGTGGACTAAGACAGAGAGCTTGTACCGCAGCACAGAGAAGATTAAGCAGCTCTTTGTTTACGTTAATAAAGGACTCAGTTAATAACTACATGCAGTTTGTGTTTTAGAAAGAGGATACTGGCCACCAAACAGAATCCTCTCCTTGCTCCTATGGTACAGCTCTACAGAGACAAAGGGATGACATAAAAATAACTGTGGGTTGTTTGATTGTTCTGGGAGATGGCTTGTCACAACTAAAACATATGAAATATTAGTTCACATTATTACATAAATGATAAAAAATTCACTTAACTTGGAAGGATCCTTTGCCACAGGATTGCCTAATAATTCACAACTGTAACTGACCATTTAAGTGTCACTTGATGCAAACATTTACAACTCTTCTTTTGAAGTACAATGTTCAACATTTACAAAGGGAAAATTTCGATCTGAGACTCGAATAACTCTTTAGTCATGCTCGATGATGTTGACTGCTTCAGCTGAGGTCACAAACTAGCTAGAGTGCTTCCATGCTCAGCTCTATGTTGACCTCTGTGCTTGGGTGCTGCTGTGCTGACAGATAGGATGTGTCTTCTCGAGTCTCTCCCTTTTATTGCTGCAGATAGAAGCAAGACATTGCTAATGTCTGTGGTATCGATCTGCATTGCTGACTTCGATGTAGCACCACGATCTTTGGATGATACTACAGTTTGCTGAAAACTTGGACTACATAGACTGAGTTGTGTGACAATAATATGTGTAAAGTCAGGCTGTTACCAGCACCATCCCATGATTCAACAAATTTTTTTTCCCTTGTCTCCTTCTACATGTGCAAGATCTCAAACTTCCACTGCAGATCAAGGCATTCTTCCAAAGCGTCCCAGCTTAGGGTACTTTCACTGTAAGTCAGTTGATTACATTCAACAATCAATTTATTGACACGATCAGTTTATGTTCACAAATATAAGTTCGGCAATCTATTAGTACTTTAAAACAAATAAGAAAAGTCCTTCTTAAAAATAAAGTGATGACTTCTTTTACAACTTAAAAGTTCTTGGGAAGCAACACAACTAAGTATCTGTGTGGGAGTATCTTCTGAAAAGTTCTCTTACACACAGAACACACTTCCTTCTCAGCCATCGACAGTAGGCAGAAAATAAAAGTCCCATCTCACGAGCAGTACAAGGAGTTCCAGCATCAGAGTGCATGGCCGGAGCAGCGGGTTGCAATGCACGGTGGCCCCGGCAACATTGAGTACGGGCATCACTGTGGTGCTGGCGATCTTCTGACTCTGCTGGTAGAGATGAAAACCTGTCTGCTGCTCACCGGCTGAGGGCAGTTATATCTGCATGGTGGATGACTACCAGGTAGGTATTGACCTAGCAATGTGGGCTTAGATTGGCTGAGGAAAATGGCATGGCAGATGTAGCTAAAGATCTGTAGATGTGGGAGCCTCTACTGCTCTTGCACTTGCCCTCTGAACTAGCCTGCTTCCTGCAGGTTAGGTGAAGTTCAGCTGACTTTGGCTGGTGCACCTGTCGAGCTAGAGTAACAACCCACATAGTGATGCAGGTTGGCGGCATTGCAGGGGACTCGAGAAACGCGTCAACTTACCTTAACACATTTTACTAGAAATATAGTAACTATGTAACCACAGAGTAGTAGCAGCAGTGAATCTTTTTTATCGTTTATAAGCAATGACATCATTAAAAAAATGAATATCTGTGTGAGTTGTCTTCCATGTAATTTTCAGTAATTTCTTAAATAAAAAATTTTGATATGTTTACCAACATTCTTAATTGCTTATCTTCATGACCTCTAGTCATAGTGCATCATAAAATACTTTCCCTGTCTCAGGAATTATGTAGACAGCAATGATGTGGAAATTCCTGTGGCAAACTTTAAATCTTCCAAAAAGTGAGAGTAGCACCGAGACAACTTTCATTTCTTTAGCACCTTCTTAATCTTGTATTTTTTATGGTCTCTTGCATGGACTCCTCTTTCATTATTTCTCTTATTGTCTCATTTATTACTCTATCAATTCTAGTTAGTTCTATGCAGATTTTTTGAAATTTCATCTTGCAAGCCCATATTCTGCTCACTGGTGTTTCTAATGTATATGCGAATATTGGAGCATAACACATTCAGTATAACAATTAAAATAATCAAATTTTGACAATATAATTTAACTCGATAGATATTTAACTGTATAGATGAAAAATCTACTCACCAAGTGGCAGCAGGATAACGGTGTTACATTCACATACCTAAAACCTTTTTTCATGTGTGTGTTCTCCAGCCGTCACTTGGTGAGTAGGTTTTTTTATCTGTGCAATTATTCAGTACAACAGTTGCTTGCTTTTCAGTGGTACATCCTTGCCCCAGAGAAAGCTATTTTCTGTTTGATGGCTCCATGGGTTTGCTTTCCCCTTCCAGAAATCGCTTTATCATTCCGGCCACTGTCTGCAATTTCCCTCCGTAGGTACTTGAAACTTGCCACATTTTTTAGTAATTGCCCTGTGATACATTCATTGCTACACTCATCATATTCCTTATTGTCAAAAATCACTTCCCACTTATCAATAATGTTACACTATTTCCTCCTCTATCTTGTACACCCCCTCCTCCATTTCACTATGCCATTAAATCATCTTGCTTCAGCCCATTTTCCTCTTGTAATGAGTTTGTCTTCCCAATTTACACTTTAACAACCATTCACACTTTCTTGATACATTTCCTTTATTTTATCATAGTCAGCCTTCCAGTTCCCTTTTTGTTAAGGACTTCCCAAATCTTGCTTCTTTTGAAACCATCATAAATCTTTTCGGTTCCCTGGAACATCACTTCTAAATCCTAAACCATATTTGGAGTGTCTCTATTCATAACTTTACTTACTTGTAAGTATGCCTCTGAAGTCGCATGAAATTTTTGTTGTTGGTTGTCCTCCTGCTATTGATGGACTTGAGCAACATTTGTTGAAGAAAGTACACAACACGGCAGCAATTTATTTTTGACATCTTCATATTTTTTTATGATCAGCTTTGAAACATTTTGGAGACACAATGTTTTAGACAGATCAGTAAGCTACACTATTAACTAACTTGTATAAAGTTCATTGGCAGCAGATTAACATATTACTTTACATGACTCTGATGGATATAGCAGCTTCACATTTTAACTGTTTTGTCACCGACTGACTAAGAAATACACTATGTTTAAGTGACTACCGGTGCATCATTTAAATTACCAAGCAGGGACTGCATAATGTTAGTGTGCCACGCCTATTTATAGATGCATGTACTAAGAAAAATTACAGTTTGTTGAAATACAGAGGAAAATTAAAAGCAACAAAGAGACAACAGGCAGTGATGTCAGTTTGTTAAGGTAATATCAATATTACTAGAAAATAGCACAATTATTGATATTGTTTTATATGAGAGCAATTCATTGTGAGAGGGGGTTCCCAAAATTCGCTACAGATTCTTGATAAAATTAAATTATATATCTGGGATAATTAATAAACCAAGAAGTTACAAGGGCCATACTGATAGTTGTGAGCAACCCATTGTTAAAATTATAATTCCAACAATGCAACAAAAACTACTGCAGAATTGTAATCTGCAGAAAATTCACCAGCTGTTGCCATATTGTGCCGCCATTAGTGTCTATCACATGATCACAGGCAGTATGTCCAAAATGACAATATCAGTGTTTGTCTTCAAAAATGCATTGTCATTGAATTCCTTGTTAAGGGGGGGTAGGATGTCAAACGGGCCGACTTGGAGCAGGAGAGGCACCACAGGACATTTTAATTTCCACTGTCTATACTTTTACAAATAAATTCATAAAACTTTGGAAGCACGATCAGGAAGGATTCAGGATTCATACTCGTAGGAGTGGAAGCTCAAAAACATAACAAAATACATTTTTCTACTTGTGAAATTTCATCATTTTTTCACTTACTACTGGCTGCATTTGTTGCTATAGGTACACTTTTCTTCCTAAGTAAGAGAGATTCTTTGATGAATTTTGCACACTATACAAACTATAGTTACATGTGTATGAAACTCTAGAGTTTATTTAATTTATGAAAAAGTGAATGAACTGTTACATTTTAAACTTCATGTTTAGAAAAAACTCAAATTTTATAGTTAATTATCTCAATTTTTACCACAGTTTTTAATAGATTTAGAAAATTCTAGAGTTTCATACACCTGTAAGTAATGATTGTATGCTGTGCAAAATTCATCGAATAATCTCTCTTACTTAGGAAGAAAAGTGTAACTTCAGAAACAAATGCTACCAGTAGTAAGTGAAAAAATGATGAAATTTCACGTGTAAAAATAAGGTATTTTGCTACGTTTTCGAACTTCCACTGTTATGAGTGTGAGTCCTCAATCCTTCCTGGTCATGCTGGCAAAGTTTTATGAATTTATTTGTAAAAGTATAGACAGTAGAAATTAAAATGTCCTGTGGTGCCTCTCCAGCTCCAAGTCGCCCCGTTTGACATCCTACCCCTCTTAAAGAGGGAAAAAGTTCTACTGAAAGTCACCTCAGACTTCAGTGTAACTATGGAAATGTCTGGATGGGTGTCAACAGTGTTCAGAGGTGGAAACAAGAGTATCCAGGATGAGCCTCATGGTGATTGCTCTTGAAGTGCCTTCATGGAATGCAACAAGGAAAGATTCTGACTGATTATCTTGAACCTGGATGAATGATAAATGCCGCCCATTATATACAGACACCATTGAAGTTCCATTGTGCTTTTTGCACTAAATCCCTTGGAAAAAGATCACCTGGCAGCAGGATAAGTGTGTCCTTATGCTGCTGGTGTCACTGTGGAGAAGATCAGGACATTTTGGTGGCGAACTCTTCCACATTCTCCGTACAGTACTGATGTGGCTCTCTCCAACTACAATCTTTCCAGGTCCGTTAATAAACACATGTGAGGCCAGTGCTTCGATACAGCAGAGGTCATTCAACAAGCAGTGTTTAGTGTCTCCAGGAAGCTGGAACAGAGTTCTATCGTAAGGATGTTCTCAGACCAGCATAATGATGGGAAAAATGTGTGCAAAGAAATGAAGAATATGTTGAAAAGTGACAATGTATGTGTATCAAGATGATGTACTTGGTTTGTCTAAAAAATTAAAATTACAAGTATTAAAAATTGTTGCTCATCACTTTCAGTATGGCTCTTGTATTTTAGTGGAAGCTAGCATTTTTGGAAACAGAAAAGTCAGGGATATAAAAGTGTGGTACTGAATTTTGGAAATAATTGAATATGAATAACTTTTGAAATATTGTGTTTTTGGAAAAAGTAAAAGGTTTGTTTAAAAGAGGTGAGTGAGGGTGTTCATATGAGCTATACCAGTTTAGAAACAAATAACTCTTTGCTCATTGAAAAGTCAGCTCCTTATGGTTTTTATGTATAGCAAATACAAATATTTCTTCAAATAAAATATTTCCAGGGGAACTTACTACACTACTGTCATCAGTACATTGATTGTACAAGAAATTTGATATTTTGAGTAATTGTTGTATATGTATTATTACTGAAAAGAGATATGACAAGCAAAAAAGTTTGATGTCAGGAGTGGTATAAGAACAAGTAGGATAATCCCACCATCCTGTGTTATACCTTGGAGCTGCCTTACACTAAAATTACATCCACTGTCAACCTTCCTTGTCTAAATCCATATTGATCCTCTCCCTGTCCTCCTCCTGTTATCTTCTGCACTCTCTTTTCCAGGCTCTTCTCAAATCCCTTGTCAATGTGAAACATCAAAGTAACTCCCCTGCAATTCTGTCATAATTTCCTGGAACAATGATACCTTTTTCTCCAATCTTCAGGGGTCATCCTTGTAGCGGGACTTTGAATTTCGCCGCGCTACACTCGTTCCCTCAGATAAAAATTATACCGTTGCAGCGGTATGAGCACTCGACGGCAGAGAGTAACTCTTTTTTGCTATCCGTTTCTTTATTGTCTCTCGAGAGCAGAAGCTTAATGCAGACGTGATCTGATTAAGACGAAAAAACTAATTAATGTGTAGGCATATTGTGGAAGTTGTTATGACATTTGGAGGAGGGAAGCAACGTAAAATAAATTGCATTTAATATCAAGACAGTTTTTGTATACATTAGAAATTGCTGGACAATGACACTTATTGCAAGATTTTGGAGCAGACTTTTCATGCAGAAATGAATTAGGAGATTTTTGAAGACCTGGACGCCGCACGAAAGAAGACATTTAACCTGGTAAAGGATGAACTCTTATCTACGCCATTTCCCCTTGTCAGTTACATTTTGTTAGTCTCGGTTCTTTTTCAGTAATTTTTGTAGTGGAAATTGGTTTAACTTTTGCCCAAAAACGCCACAAGGGCCACCCTAACAATAGCTTTTCTGAATCACGAAGTCTGATAGCTTTTCTGTAATACGAAGTCTGATTTGCATTTCATTCTTTCCCTTTTTCATGGTCATTTTCGATTTTAAAACCCCCTTTTTTATTCACCATTTCTTTCCCACATTTTCAACCTTTTCTTTTCTTCTCTTCTTTTTTTTTTTTTTTAATTAACCACTACATCCTTTCCACACTGTTCTTATTGACTCAGTAGAGCCACTGCACTTTAACAATGCCAGCTACTCCACCATCTCCAAACTTATGAGTATTTCATCCAGTCCAAGTGTTTTTCCCCACTTTCATGGTCTTTATTGCTGCCTCTAATTCTTTTCAGGTTAAGTCCACCTCAACATCCTCTGCGTCCCCCAGCTTCTTATTTTCCTTTTCTGTATTTCCTGTTTTCAGTAACTCTTCAAAACAATCCTTCAACATCTTCTTGGGTTTCTATACCTTCTCAGCTAGCTTTCCTCCTTTACTGGCTATACTAACATTTTCCACCATATCTCTCTTATTTGAAAAACAAAATTCCATAAAGGAGTTTCTTCTCCTCCTAGTCTTCTTCCATAATTTTTGTTCACTCTTGCATCCATTTCCTCTTCTTCCCTGCTGCCACTCGCTTGGGCACATTTTTATTCTCAATGTATTGCTTTTTTGTTTCCTCTAGTCTCTCTTGAAACAATTTTTGCAACTTTCTCTCTTACCCTGTCGTTTCATTTGAACTTTTCCCATCCCCCCAGTACTGACTATTTGATCTTTCGGAATATTTTCTGAAAGTCTTTGCATTTCTCTTGTTCCAACTTCCATATTCTCATTCTTATTTTGTATGCTTATGCTTCTCTTTAATCCAGTCTTCACTACCGAAAGATGGTGGTCGCTATCTAGGGCTTGATAATATTTGTGTCTCAGTGACATATTATGTAGTCTACTACAGATTTACTGAACACATCATTGCTGTACCAAATTACTTTATGACATTCTTTCTTCTTAAAACATGTTAACTGCTGGTCCATTTGTTTTACAAAAGTCTAATTATTTTCATCCTACCCCATTTCTCCTTTCCCTCCCTATACTTCCTCATACCATTGCCCATATGTGCATTTATACCTCCCATTTTCATTGTCTTTTCTCTGGTTGATTGCGCCTGCATTGCTTCTTCACAGACCTTCTCCTCTTTAGTAGAACATCCAACTTGTGATGCATATATTTGCAGAACTTTGATTTCCTTTCATTTTGATCTGCATCATACTGTCACTCATTTCCTTCACCTCTTCTTTCAATCCTACTCTCATGACTACTGTCACTCCATCTCCCTTCTCCTTCTTCCCTCTCTAGTATAACATAGCTCCGCTACTCAATTCCCAGCTTCCTTTCCCCTTCCATCTGGTTTCTGAGTCTCCTAGGATAACAAATATTCTTCTGTTTATAAAGCCAACCGGTTCTTTCACCTTCTACATCAGTTTTTGTATATTCAGTGTCCCAAATATTAGTCACTGGGAGTAGTTGGGTCATCCTCCACTATATCTGTTGTCTCCATGGCTTGTTCCTTGTCTGAAAATATATAGTCAATATGGAATTTATTTTCACTTCTAATAATGTGGTTTGAATTGTACAATTCATCCCAGATCTACTCTTGTTATCAACTACAAATATCATTACAAAGTGTATGATCTGCCATGAAAGCATATGGATCTCTAAGTCCTTGAGAGGGTTCTGCAGTATGTTTGATCACCAACTTTTATTATTATTATTATTATTATTCCTAAAGGACCAAACTGCTGAGGTCATCGGACCCTAGACTTACGCACTACTTAAACTAACTTACGTTAAGAACAACACACACACACACACACCCATGCCCGAGGGAGGACTCGAACCTCCGGTGGGAGGGGCCACGCAATCCGACATGGCGCCTCATACCGCACAGCCAATCCGCATGACGATCATCAACTTTATGCAGTACTCTTACTACATGTTTCTGTAGAATAAATGCTTTTCTATGTAAACCTCACCACCCCAGAATATAATGCTAACAAACTATATTGTCTGAAAGTACACTAACAATCTTGCCTGGAAGTCAAGAGAGAGATTTCTGTGTCCAGGCAGAACTGAGCTGTTTGGTTAACTTATCCACATGCTGACGCCACCTCAGTTTATCGTACATATGAATGCCTAGATCTTCACACATAGAGCCTCATCCAGTGTGTGCCCACTGATTATCTTACTTCCAGTACCTACAAATAATGTTTATCTGTCTGAAATAGCTTAATATGAAGCCTTTGAAAGATTGGGCTCTTCACTATGAATGAGTTGTACCCTGTTCCATTATTAACCAGACTGTATCTGCTATGGATGTGTCTGTGCCCTTTACTGGAATACTTTTGTCATCAGCAAACTTCACAGTCTTTGAATAGCCCTCTAATGTCCCTGGTACAGCATTTATGAAGAACAACAGGACTGGGTCAAGCATCATATTTTGTAGGACACCACATTTAATACTTTCTATTCCAAAGGTAATCTTACTCCCATCATATTCTTCATTAATGTGATCTGTTTTCTACAGTTAAAATATCACTCTATCAATGCTTTGTATATATCTTTATTGTCATAAGAATAGTAGGAAAGTTCTGTCAGAATATAAATAATTTAGGAGGCCACTCACTAAATAACAGTGTCATCGACAGGTACATGCGAAATAGAATGAAAATTGTTTGTCCATTCAGCACAGGTGTGTGTGTGTGTGTGTGTGTGTGTGTGTGTGTGTGTGTGTGTGCACGTGTGCGCTCTATCTCATCATGGGATTTCTTCTGAAAGCTAGAAAGTTTTCATTCTCTTTTGTGTGTGCCTCTCAATGAATATTGGGTGAATGGTCTCCTTTCCTCCTAAATTATTTGAATTGTTTAATGCCATGCTGTTTTAGTTTTAATTTTATGATCTATACAGCAGAAGCCCTGCCAAAATTACATTAATTTTTCTTGTTTATTTATAACAAAACTGAGTTTGTGAGATCACAGGTGTTCTTTGTTGAGATATCATTAAATAAACCAAAGTGTGGTGACGTTAAAAGATAACTATTGGAAAAATGGTTCAACGTTCTTTTGTAAACTACCTCCCCAAACATTTTAGAGAACATGGGAAGATTGGTCTATAATTAGAGGTGACATCCTTATCATCAGTTTATAGATAGGTGTCAGTACCATATAGTTCAGTTTTTCAGGACATACACCTCGACTCACTGACTGCTTACAAAGGCACCACAAAAGTCATATTTTTCAATAACTTAAAATTTTTTGTGATTTTTACAAGTAATTCAGCACGATTTTTGTCTACAGATGGAGTACGCAATGCCTGTGCAAGTAAGTCTAATGGATTGGCTTTTGAACTTATATTTTTTGGTCTCTGTGTTTTCAGTTACTCTTTCGAAGAATTCTTTGAATTTAGATGACAATTATTTGAATTTAACATCATTATCTCAGTCTTAATATCATAAGAGAGATGAATATCGTTTGCCTTACTGAGTTTATTTGTTTCCTGCCTAATCATGATCCAAATGGGTTTGTTTTGTTCTTGAAATATTGAATTTTACATGCATAGCATGTGGTTTTATCCTAATTGATGAAATCATGAAGAGTTTTGCAATACTGTTTGTATTGCATCTTAATTCTTGATTAGAGCTAGTCCTCTTCATTAAATAAAGCTCTCTCTTCCTGGCATAAGATGCTTCAGTCCCACATATTAGTCTCTCTCTCTCTCTCTCTCTCATGCTTGCATTTGACCTATTGTAAAGAAAAATTGTATACATAATGTTGTGAGAATATTTTTAGGAAATAATTAAATTTCTGTGCGTGCCATTGGCAAACTCCTTCACACTGCTCATGCAGTAAATTCTTTCAGATTCACTTTACTGAATCAGCATTCTTGATCCTGTGAAACTGTACTTTCCTCTTCTTTGCTAAACATGAGTTTTATTGTTGCCATTGGACCACCATTTATTATGGTAGAACACGCATGAAAGAAGTATTTAGAAATGAGTTATGGATTGCTGTGGCATTATGTCCTTATATTCCTGTTAAGAATATTATGATGAAAAACAACCCATTTCTGAATGTCCTTCAATCTGTACTATTTTTAATGAAATGTCCAAATATGATGAGTTCCCAATTATTTAAATACCCTGTTAGTACCACCTTTAACTGCTCAGTCTATTATAATACACTTGCTGTTGGGAGTCTATACACTTTAAGAATTACTATCATGTACGTTTCTAAAACCTTACACAAGTACACACACAAAGAGGTGTTCTATGCAACCATTAATTAGGACTATGGCCTGGCACTTGATTTTACACTTTATGTATCACTCTGCTATTCCTTGTTGTTGTTGTGGTCTTCAGTCCTGAGACTGGTTTGATGCAGCTCTCCATGCTACTCTATCCTGTGCAAGCTGCTTCATCTCCCAGTACCTACTGCAACCTACATCCTTCTGAATCTGCTTAGTGTATTCATCTCTTGGTCTCCCCCTACGATTTTTACCCTCCACGCTGCCCTCCAATATTAAATTGGTGATCCCTTGATGCCTCAGAACATGTCCTACCAACCGATCCCTTCTTCTGGTCAAGTTGTGCCACAAACTTCTCTTCTCCCCAATCCTATTCAATACTTCCTCATTAGTTATGTGATCTACCCATCTAATCTTCAGCATTCTTCTGTAGCACCACATTTCGCAAGCTTCTATTCTCTTCTTGTCCAAACTATTTACCGTCCATGTTTCACTTCCATACATGGCTACACTCCATACAAATACTTTCAGAAATGACTTCCTGACACTTAAATCTATACTCGATGTTAACAAATTTCTCTTCTTCAGAAACGCTTTCCTTGCCATTGCCAGTCTACATTTTATATCCTCTCTACTTCGACCATCATCAGTTATTTTGCTCCCCAAATAGCAAAACACCTTTACTACTTTAAGTGTCTCATTTCCTAATCTAATTCCCTCAGCATCACCCGACTTAATTCGACTACATTCCATTATCCTCGTTTTGCTTTTGTTGATGTTCATCTTATATCCTCCTTTCAAGACACTGTCCATTCCGTTCAACTGCTCTTCCAGGTCCTTTGCTGTCTCTGACAGAATTACAATGTCATCGGCAAACCTCAATGTTTTTATTTCTTCTCCATGGATTTTAATACCTACTCCGAATTTTTCTTTCGTTTCCTTTACTGCTTGCTCAATATACAGATTGAATAACATCGGGGAGAGGCTACAACCCTGTCTCACTCCCTTCCCAACCACTGCTTCCCTTTCATGTCCCTCGACTCTTATAACTGCCATCTGGTTTCTGTACAAATTGTAAATAGCCTTTCGCTCCCTGTATTTTAGCCCTGCCACCTTTAGAATTTGAAAGAGAGTATTCCAGTCAACATTGTCAAAAGCTTTCTCTAAGTCTACAAATGCTAGAAACGTAGGTTTGCCTTTCCTTAATCTTTCTTCTAAGATAAGTCGTAAAGTCAGTATTGCCTCACGTGTTCCAGTATTTCTACGGAATCCAAACTGATCTTCCCTGAGGTCGGCTTCTACTAGTTTTTCCATTCGTCTGTAAAGAATTCGTGTTAGTATTTTGCAGCTGTGGCTTATTAAACTGATTGTTTGGTAATTTTCACATCTGTCAACACCTGCTTTCTTTGGGATTGGAATTATTATATTCTTCTTGAAGTCTGAGGGTATTTCGCCTGTTTCATACATCTTGCTCACCAGATGGTAGAGTTTTGTCAGGACTGGCTCTCCCAAGGCCGTCAGTAGTTCCAATGGAATGTTGTCTACTCCGGGGGCCTTGTTTCGACTCAGGTCTTTCAGTGCTCTGTCAAACTCTTCACGCAGTATCGTATCTCCCATTTCATCTTCATCTACATCCTCTTCCATTTTCATAATATTGTCCTCAAGTACATCGCCCTTGTATAGACCCTCTATATACTCCTTCCACCTTTCTGCTTTCCCTTCTTTGCTTAGAACTGGGTTTCCATCTGAGCTCTTGATGTTCATACAAGTGGTTCTCTTATCTCCAAAGGTCTCTTTAATTTTCCTGTAGGCAGTATCTATCTTACCCCTAGTGAGATAAGCCTCTACATCCTTACATTTGTCCTCTAGCCATCCCTGCTTAGCCATTTTGCACTTCCTGTCGATCTCATTTTTGAGACGTTTCTATTCCTTTTTGCCTGCTTCATTAACTGCATTTTTATATTTTCTCCTTTCATCAATTAAATTCAATATTTCTTCTGTTACCCAAGGATTTCTAAGAGCCCTGGTCTTTTTACCTACTTGATCCTCTGCTGCCTTCACTACTTCATCCCTCAAAGCTACCCATTCTTCTTCTACTGTATTTCTTTCCCCCATTCCTGTCAATTGTTCCCTTATGCTCTCCCTAAAACCCTGTACAACCTCTGGTTCTTTCAGTTTATCCAGGTCCCATCTCCTTAAATTCCCACCTTTTTGCAGTGTCTTCAGTTTTAATCTACAGTTCATAACCAATAGATTGTGGTCAGAGTCCACATCTGCCCCTGGAAATGTCTTACAATTTAAAACCTGGTTCCTAAATCTCTGTCTTACCATTATATAATCTATCTGATACCTTTTAGTATCTCCAGGGTTCTTCCATGTATACAACCTTCTATCATGATTCTCAAACCAAGTGTTAGCTATAATTAAGTTGTGCTCTGTGCAAAATTCTACCAGGCGGCTTCCTCTTTCATTTCTTAGCCCCAATCCATATTCACCTACTACGTTTCCTTCTCTCCCTTTTCCTACACTCGAATTCCAGTCACCCATGACTATTAAATTTTCGTCTCCCTTCACTATCTGAATAATTTCTTTTATATCATCATACATTTCAATTTCTTCGTCATCTGCAGAGCTAGTTGGCATATAAATTTGTACTACTGTAGTAGGCGTGGGCTTCGTGTCTATCTTGGCCACAATAATGCGTTCACTATGCTGTTTGTAGTAGCTTACCAGCATTCCTATCTTCCTATTCATTATTAAACCTACTCCTGCATTACCCCTATTTGACTTTGTGTTTATAACCCTGTAGTCACCTGACCAGAAGTCTTGTTCCTCCTGCCACCGAACTTCACTAATTCCCACTATATCTAACTTTAACCTATCCATTTCCCTTTTTAAATTTTCTAACCTACCTGCCCGATTAAGGGATCTGACATTCCACGCTCCGATCCGTAGGACGCCAGTTTTCTTTCTTCTGATAACGACATCCTCTTGAGTAGTCCCCGCCCGGAGATCCGAATGGGGGACTATTTTACCTCCGGAATATTTTACCCAAGAGGACGCCATCATCATTTAATCATACAGTAAGGCTGCATGCCCTCGGGAAAAATTACGGCCGTAGTTTCCCCTTGCTTTCAGCCGTTTGCAGTACCAGCACAGCAATGCCGTTTTGGTTATTGTTACAAGGCCAGATCAGTCAATCATCCAGACTGTTGCCCTTGCAACTACTGAAAAGGCTGCTGCCCCTCTTCAGGAGCCACACGTTTGTCTGGCCTCTCAACAGATACCCCTCCGTTGTGGTTGTACCTACGGTACAACCATCTGTATCGCTGAGGCACACAAGCCTCCCCACCAACGGCAAGGTCCATGGTTCATGGGGGGGGGGCTGCTATTCCTTATGTCATGCTTAAAGTGAAGTTATACTACCTTTTGTGACGTTTTACAAAATTCAAACCAGGAGCAGATTATATAGTTTCATGTGTGTGCTTTAGTAGTTTAGTTTCATGAATTTCTGCATGTTAATTTAATATTTAATAGACACAGTTCTCACATTTATGTTTGCATTCGAACGTAAACTAATTTTGTGATGTATTACAAGTTCCTAAACAGGAGCAGATTATTTAGTCTCAACTGAGTGCTTTGGTAGTTTAGTTTTTGAATCTCTGTATGTTAATCTAATTTATTAGACAGAGTTCTTGCATTTCTGTCTGTGCCTACAGTAGAGTTCTGTGGTGTGTGTCGATAGTCCTTTGTAGTGTAGTTTTCTACTGTTTTTAGTATGGATAGGGACAGTGATTGTTGTATGTGGATGCAAGCCAAGTTGGTGATACTCCACTCTCAGCTCCGGGCTGTATTGGCTTCAGTTAATTGGCTTGAGGCTGCAATGGATGGGCATCACTGCTGTGGAGTGAGGATCCAATGGATGTCCAGCACGACCCATGAGTCTTCTGATCAGCCCGCACCGGTAGCTAGCACAGTTAATGCTTGCAACGAGGTTGACTTCTCATCCATGATTGAGTGGGAGGTTACTGCAGGGCATGACAGGCAGCAAAAGACTTCCCAAGGGGCCAAACATAAGGCCTCCATGGTTGGTCTGACAAACATTTTCCAGGTGCTGTTTGTGGCTTACACTGTTCCTCAGCCAGATGCAGTCGCTTGTCCTGTTTCAGAGGAAACCACTCAGCCTGCAATATCAGGCAATCACAGAGGGTGGGGTTATTGGTAGCTGGGAGCTCCAATGTTAAACGCATTATGGAGCCCCTCAGGGACACAGCTGCGAAGGAGGGGAAGAATGCCAATGTGCACCCGGTGTGCATACTGGGTGGAGCCATCCCAGATGTGGACTGGGTGCCAAGAAGAATGCAAGGTGCACTCAGCTGCAGGTCGTGGCCCACATCGGTGCCAATGATGTGTGTTGCTTTGGATCAGAAGAGATCCTATCTGGTTTTGCGTGGCTATCATCAGTGATGAACGAAGCCAGTCTTATTTGCAAGATGAGAGCAGAGCTTACCATTTGCAGCATAGTTGACAGGGCCAATTGTGGAACTCTGATACAAAGTCAAGTGGAGGGTCTTAATCAAAGGCTCAGACGGTTATGCGAATGAGTAGGCTGCAGATTCCTCAACTTGCACAAAAGGGTGGTGCTATTTTGGAATGCACTAGATACATCAGGAGTTCATTATACGCAGCGGGTGGTTACACGAATGCAGGGGCTGCATGGCATGGATTACGCATTTTTTAAAAGTTAGATCTTGGGGAAACACAAAAAGCGCTTGTCTCAAAAGGTGCAGGTTGACCACAGGAAGAATGTAGATTTAGCAATTACTGCTATAACAGCTGCAAATTGTCGTAGCTGTGTTGGGGAAGTACCAGAGCCCCAAGCACTCATAGAAAGCACTGATGCTCAAATTGTTACAGGCACTGAAAGCTAGCTAAAGCCAGAGATAAGGTCAGCCAAAATTTTTGTAAAGGATCTAATGGTGCTCATAAAGGATGGTCTGATTACGAAAAACGTCTTCGACAGCACTTCTTGGCATTTCATGTCGCGGATGACCAAACATGTAAGTCTCTGTTCCTTTCATGGATTTCACCTCAAATGTATCGGTTGTTGACGCAATTGGCTCCTTTGAAAGATCCTGCGTCTTTGTCCTTTGCTGAAATGTGCTCACTTCTGTCCGTATATTTTCAAAAGCATATGCATGTGGTAGCCTCTCGTGTTGCCTTTTATCGTTGTCAAAAACAACTGAATCAATCCTATTGCACTTGGGCTGCTGAACTACATGGCCTCAGTCGGAAGTGTCAATTTGTTACTGACGTTCACAAAGAATCCTACGCCGATTCCATGGTACGGGATGCTATTATCCGGTCGGTGCCCGCCGAAGAAGTTAGGCAACGTGCCCTTCAGTTGGCAAATCTGACTCTAGATGAAGTCCTATCCATTGCTCAGTCTTTTGAAATTTCTCGTGCCGCTGGAGCGCAAATAGAGGTATGGGGTGACATCGGGGAAGAAGAAACCTCTGTGCGCTGTTGACTAAGCGTGCGGCGTGTCCCCGCCGGCCGAAGTGGCCGCAGTACGCTCCCAAGCGCAGCCTCGGAATAACCATATACAAACCTCTAAGAAACTGCAGCAAAACCCACGGCAACTTCCTTCATGTCCGCGGTGTTTTACGAAACATACAGGCGAGGATTGTACCCAACATTCGGCTGTGTGTTACAAATGCAAAAAGAAGGGTCATGTGTCATCCGTTTGCAAATCCGACTGCATACCTGATGTTCATGAACGTGATGCTGATTCTGCTTCTATGTTGTCTGTCGATGGTACTTCTTCCCTTTCAGGAAAGTTATTCCTCACTGTCCAAATCCTTGGTCGGGATATTCGCATGCAGGTGGATACTGGTTCTGCTGTCACTATCATCAATTCTCAGACATATCTTCAGTTGGGTTCTCCAATCCTATGGCCTGTCACTAGGCAATTACAGACGTACAATAAACAGAAGATTTCTCTCTTGGGACAATTTAATGCTGAGGTATCTTATAAATCCGTCATTTGCACTGTTCCCGTATTTGTGGTCGACCATAGGAACACGGACAATCTTTTCAGTTTCAATGGCTTTCGCGTTTTTGGGATCTCCATAGATGACTCCGTCAATATCGTCTCTGATGCTATTCCTTATGCTCAATTGGATTTCTTGTCGACTACATTTTCGTCCCTTTTTTCTCCTGGGTTAGGCCGTGCAAACGATTTTGAAGCTCATATCACGCTCAAACTCACTGCTCGGCCTAAGTTTTTTCGGGCTCGGCCCATTCCTTCAGCCCTTCGTGATAGGGTCAAACGGGAGCTGGATCATCTCACTGTTTCAGGGGTCTTGCTTCCTGTCACTTCAAGTGAGTGGTCCTCTCCTGTCATTGTCGTTGCTAACCCCAATGGTGATATTCGTCTCTGTGACGATTTCAAAGCCACTCAATGCCTCATCGACACTTACCCTATGCCCCGACCTGGAGAATTGTTCACCAAACTTGCTGCAGGCCAGTATTTTTCTAAACTTGACCTGTCAGAAGCTTATCATCAACTTCCTCTCGACACTGCTTCCCAGCAGTTCCTGGTCCTTAACACGCCTTTCGGCCTCTATCAATACCAATGATTGCCATTTGGTGTTACCAGCACCCCTGCTCTCTTTCAGCGATTCTTGGAACACTTATTGCTCCCTGTCCCTGGGTGTATAAGCTACATGGACGACATTGTTGTCACTGGCTCCACCACTGAAGAACACCTTCAGAATCTCCGCACACTTTTTCATGTCTTACAGACTGCTGGTCTTAAGTGTAATCTTCAGAAATCAAAATTTTTTTCAGCCATCTATCACGTACTTGGGGTTTCAACTCTCTCAGGATGGTATTCGTCCGCTTCAGCAAACTGTTGCTGTGAACGATGCCCTTCCTCGCTCTACATCAGTTAAGGAACTGCAGGCCTTTTTGGGGAAAATAGGTTTTACCATCTGCGGCTTCAGTGGCTCGGCCGTTGCATCGCCTGTTGCATAAAAAAATGCCCTTTCACTTGTCCGCATCATGCAATGTGGCTTTCCAGAAATTGAAAACTATGCTGAAACAGGCCCCATGCCTGGCTACTTAACGACCTGGCCAACATCTTGCTCTTGCCACGGACGTCTCTCAATAAGGGGTTGGTGCAGTCCTTGCGCACCGTTTTTCTGACGGTTCTGAACAACCCATTGCTTATGCCTCCAAAACACTCACGGATGCCCAACGAAAATATTCTCAAATTGAAAAAGAAGCTTTGGTCATTATTTATGCTCTTCATAAGGTTGGTGTTTTTCTCTATGGATCTAAATTTCATCTTTTTACGGACCACAAAACACTTGTTTCCTTGTTTCATCCGTCAACATCGCTTCCCGACAAGGTTGCACACCGCCTCCAGCGCTGGGCTCTTTACTTGTCTCGTTTCAATTATGAGATTCATTTTTGGCTGACGGCTCAACACGCGAATGCTGATGCACTGTCTCGCCTTCCCATGGGTCCTGATCTGGTGAACTTTTGTGTTTCCACCTGGATGTTTCCAAGCAGCGGGTTGTGGACGGGTTCCCCATCACCAGGGACCGGCTGGCGGCTGCTACAGGTTCTGACCCTACCCTCTCCCGGGTTTTACGCTGTATTCAGAAGGGTTGGCCAGATCACCCATCCGCTAAGACTTATGATCCATTGCGGAACTACTACAATTTGCATTACTGCCTCATGGCTAGGGATGGTGTTATCCTCCTTTCCACCGAAAATGCTTCACCACGTGTTGTGGTACCTGCACCTTTGCGTGCTTCGGTCTTGCGCATCCTTAACCAAGAGCACTGGGGTGTCTCTCACATACAATCTCTGGCGCGCCGTCATGTGTACTGGCCCGGCATCGACTCTGCAATTGCACACATAGTTGTTGCCTGTGGCCCTTGCGTGTCACAGGCCGCTGCCCCGAAGTCATCTTTGTCACCGTGGCCTTCGCCTGAGAAGACCTGGGAGCATATTCATGCCGACTTTGTGGGACCTTTTTTAGGTATTTATTGGCTTCTCGTTATTGATGCCTACTCTAACTTTCCCTTCATTGTCCGTTGCACGTCGCCTACCACCACGGCAGCCACCAATGCTCTAACTCGCATTTTCTCTTTGGAAGGCCTTACCTCTACTCTTGTTACTGATAATGGTCCACAATTTACCTCTTCCGATTTTGCAGATTTTTGTGCCCATCACGGTGTTATGCATGTCACAGCCCCTCTGTTCGATCCACAGTCAAACGGTGAGGCTGAATGACTGGTCCACACATTTAAGGCTCAGATGAGGAAACTCCTCACTTCTTCTGCTGCTGATGATGCGCTTCTCCAATTTCTGGCTTCTTACCATTTCAGCCCCATGGGCAACCACAGCCCGGCTGAGCTCTTACATGGCCGACAGCCCCGCACGCTACTCCATCTTCTGCGGCCTTCAACCTCACGGCCGCGGTTGCCTTCGCTAGGCTGGTTCACCGCTGGCGACCTTGTATGGGTACGGGGATATGGCAGGTGGCCAAAATGGAGTCCTGGCTGCATCTTACGACACCGTGGCCGACGCCTGTATGAAATCCAGACGGACACCGGTGTTGCAGTGCGTCATTCGGACCAGCTTCGGCCTCGTGTGCCGGCAACGCCTGTTCCAAATGCCGCTACACCACCTTTGGCTCTACCTGACGCTCAGGATACTGGACTCTCTCATTACTCACAATGCAGTCCATCATATTGGTGCCAGCACAAGAACTGACGCCACCAGGAGACGTGCCCATGCAGCAACCAGATGACCATCGTCTGTCGGACCAACTCTACTCGCCTCCTTCTCCTACGGATGCTGACACATCGCCCATGTCTCCTGTTATAACAACCGGTCTTGCCGCAATGGGCAGATTTGAGCACGGGGTCCCAGCAGATTCGACCCCCATGTCTCCTGTCATCTCGACCCGTTATCATCGGGGACACTTCCGTCCGTATGGGAAGCCTCCTCCTTGAGACTTTACAGCCAGTCAAACAACACCTCTGGACGTTAGCAATCTACGGGCCACCTCCATCAAGACCAGTGCAAAAAATTCAAAGGGAGGAAAAGTGTTGTGACTCGCCGTTCTTTCAAAGTACCGCTGTGCAGTTACGCGCGTCCTCTACATGCGGCGCTGTCTGCCAGCCACGCAGAAGCTGCGCCACCTAAGTGGCCAGCAAGCCAGCGGCCGCTAGACTTGGACTCAGTGCTGATTTGACTGTTACAGTGTAGACAGGTCTTACTTTGTTTACTAGATCTGTGATTTCCATGTATTGTGTTGTCCTAGAAATATATTTGTTCAACTTGACGTTATAACAATGAAATTTTTTGTCTTGAAACTTGGAGGAAAATCCAAAGAGATTCTCATTGTATAAATTATGTTAGCAGCAAGATACAATCAATGCCTTCCCTGCATGATAGCAATGGAAATACTCTTGATGACAGTGCTAATAAGAAGAAGAAACACAGCCCTCCGACATTTCTTCACAAAAGAAGAGGAAGCAAATATTCTAGAACTTGAATCAAGAACAGCTGCCAACCTGAGTAACTTCAAAGTAGATATCCTCAGAGTAGTAAAGCAACTTAAATAACTTAATGAAAGCAAGTCTACTGGTCCCGACTGCTTGCTAAGTGAAAGAGCTGTACCCAAAGACTGGAAGCTGTACAGGTTACACCAATATTCAAGAAAGGTAATAGGAGTAATCCACTAAATTACTGGCCCATATCATCCGCTAAATTACAGGCCCATATTATTAATGTCGATATGCAGCAGGATTTTGGAATATATTTAGTTCGAGCATTATGAATTACCTCGAAGAGAATGGTCAATTGACACATGGTCAACATGGATTTAAAAAAAAACATCATTCTTGTGAAACAAAACTAGCTCTTCACTCACACCAAATGTTGTACCTCAGAAGTGTATTGTTATCAAATTGCATGCTTATGGAATATCATCTCAGTTATGCGACTGGATTTGTGATTTCCCGTCAGAGAGGTGACAGTTCATAGCAACTGATGGAAAGTCATTGAATAAGGCAGAAGTAATTTCTGGCATTCCCCAAAATAATGTAATAGGCTCTCTGTTGTTCCTCATCTACATAAACAATTTAGGAGACAATCTGAGCAACCATCTTAGGTTGTTTGCAGATGATGCTGTCATTTACCGTCTAGTAAAGTCATCAGAAGATCAAAACCTATTGCAAAACGATACAGATAAGATATCTATATGACACAAAAAGTGGCAATTGACCTAAAATAATGAAAAGTACAAGGTCATCCACCCAATAAATCAATACAATCTAGAGGCCATATATTCAACTAAATATCAAGGAATTGTAATTACAAACAGATCAAACTGGAAAGAACACAGAAAATGTTGTGGGGAAGATGAACCAAGACTGCGATTTATTAGCAGAGCACTTAGAAGACGAAACAGATCTACAAAATACACTGCCAACACTATGATTGTCCACCCTCTTTTGGAGTACTACCACCTGGTGTGGGATCCTTACCAGATAGGATTAATGGAGTACATTGAGGAAGTTCAACAAAGAGCAACATGTTTTATGTTATTGAGAAAAAAGGAGAGATTGTCACAGACATTATAACAATGAAATTTTTTGTCTTGAAACTTGGAGGAAAATCCAAAGAGATTCTCATTGTATAAATTATGTTAGCAGCAAGATACAATCAATGCCTTCCCTGCATGATAGCAATGGAAATACTCTCGATGACAGTGCTAATAAGAAGAAGAAACACAGCCCTCCGACATTCCTTCACAAAAGAAGACGAAGCAAATATTCTGGAACTTGAACCAAGAACAGCTGCCAACCGGATTTGGGGTGGACACCATTAAAACAAGCTGGCCACTGTAGCCGAGCGGTTCTAGGCGCGTCAGTCTGGAACCGTGCAACTGCTACGGTCGCAGGTTCGAATCCTGCCTCGGGCATGGATGTGTGTGATGTCCTTAGGTTAGTTAGGTTTAAGTAGTTCTAAGTTCACCTTGCTGTTGGTGGGGAGGCTTGCGTGCCTCAGCGATACAGATAGCCGTACCGTAGGTGCAACCACAACGGAGGGGTATCTGTTGAGAGGCCAGACAAACGTGTGGTTCTTGAAGAGGGGCAGCAGCCTTTTCAGTAGTTGCAGGGGCAACAGTCTGGATGATTGACTGATCTGGGCTTGTAACGCTAACCAAAAGGGCCTTGCTGTGCTGGTACTGTGAACGGCTGAAAGCAAGGGGAAACTACAGACGTAATTTTTTCCGAGGGCATGCAGCTTTACTGTATGAGTACCTACACTTAGTTCAAGAATCATGAAAGAAGGTTGTATACATGGAAGGACCCTGGAGATACTAGAAGGTTTCAGACAGATTATATAATGGTAAGACAGAGATTTAGGAACCAGGTTTTAAATTGTAAGACATTTCCAGGGGCACATATGGACTCTGACCACAATCTATTTGTTATGAACTGTCGATTAAAACTAAGAAACTGCAAAAAGGTGAGAATTTAATGAGATGGGACCTGGATAAACTGAAAGAACCAGAGGTTGTACAGAGTTCCAGGGACAGCATAAGGGAACAATCGACAGGAATGGGGGAAAGTAATACAGCAGAAGAAGAATGGGTAGCTCTGAGGGATGAAATAGTGAAGGCAGCAGAGGATCAAGTAGGTAAAAAGACGAGGGCTAGTAGAAATCCTTGGGTAATAGAAGAGATACTGAATTTAATTGATGAAAGGAGAAAATACAAAAATGCAGTAAATGAAGCAGGCAAAAAGGAATACAAACGTCTCAAAAATGAGATCGACAGGAAGTGCAAAATGGCTAAGCAAGGATGGCTAGAGGAAAATGTAAGGATGTAGAGGCTTATCTCATAAGGGGTAAGATAGATACTGCCTAAAGGAAAATTAAAGAGACCTTTGGAGAAAAGAGAACCACTTCCATGAATATCAAGAGCTCAGATGGAAACACAGTTCTAAGCAAAGAAGGGAAAGCAGAAAGGTGGAAGGAGTATATAGAGGGTCTATACAGGGGCAATGTTCTTGAGGAGAGTATTATGGAAATGGAAGAGGATGTAGATGAAGATGAAATGGGGAATATGATACTTGGTGAAGAGCTTGACAGAGCACTGAAAGACCTAAGTTGAAACAAGGCCCCGGGAGTAGACAACATTCCATTAGAACTACTGACAGCCTTGGGAGAATCAGTCCTGACAAAAGTACCATCTGGTGAGTAAGATGTATGAGACAGGTGAAATTCCCACAGACTTCAAGAAGAATATAATAATTCCAATCCCAAAGGAAGCAGGTGTTGACAGATGTGAAAATTACCGAACTATCAGTTTAATAAGTCACAGCTGCAAAATACTAACGCGAATTCTTTACAGACGAATGGAAAAACTGGTAGAAGCCAACCTCGGGGAAGATCAGTTTGAATTCCGTAGAAATGTTGGAACACATGAGGCAATACTGACTTTACGACTTATCTTAGAAGAAAGATTAAGGAAAGGCAAACCTACGTTTCTAGCATTTGTAGACTTAGAGAAAGCTTTTGACAATGTTGACTGGAATACTCTCTTTCAAATTCTGAAGGTGGCAGGAGTAAAATACAGAAAGCGGATGGCAGTTGTAAGAGTCGTGGGACATGAAAGGGAAGCAGTGGTTGGGAAGGCAGTGAGACAGGGTTGTAGCCTCTCCCCAATGCTATTCAATCTGTATATTGGGCAATCAGTAAAGGAAACAAAAGAAAAGTTTGGAGTAGGTATTAAAATCCATGGAGAAGAAATAAAAACTTTGAGGTTCGCTGATGACATTATAATTCTGTCAGAGACGGCAAAGGACTTGGAAGAGCAGTTGAACGGAATGGACAGTGTCTTGAAAGGAGGGTATGAGATGAACATCAACAAAAGCAAAACGAGAAATATGGAATGTAGTCAAATTAAGTTGGGTGATGCTGAGGCAATTAGATTACGAAATGAGACACTTAAAGTAGTAAAGGAGTTTTGCTATTTGGGGAGCAAAATAACTGATGATGGTCGAAGTAGAGAGGATATAAAATGTAGAATGGCAATGGCAACGAAGCGTTTCTGAAGAAGAGAAATTTGTTAACAACAAGTATAGATTTAAATGTCAGGAAGTCGTTTCTGAAAGTATTTGAATGGAGTGTAGCCATGTATGGAAGTGAAACATGGATGATAAATAGTTTGGACAAGAAGAGAATAGAAGCTTTCGAAATGTGGTGCTACAGAAGAATGCTGAACATTAGATGGGTAGATCACATAACTAATGAGGAGGTATTGAACAGAATAGGGGAGAAGAGAAATTTGTGCACAACTTGACTAGAAAAAGGGATTGGTTGGTAGGACATGTTATGAGGCATCAAGGGATCACCAATTTAGTATTGGAGGGCAGGGTGGAGGGTAAAAATCGTAGAGGGAGACCAAGAGATGAATACACTAAGCAGATTCAGTAGGACGTAGGTTGCAGTAGGTACTGGGAGATGAAGAAGCTTGCACAGGATAGAGTAGCATGGAGAGCTGCACCAAACCAGTCTCAGGACTGAAGACCACAACAACAACAACAACAACAACAACAACAACAAAGTTCTAGGGGACTGATGACCTCAGATGTTAAGTCCCATAGTGCTCAGAGCCATTTGAACCATTTTTTGAACCATTAAAACAAAGGTGTTTCTTGTTGCGGTGGGATCTTCTCAGAAAATTTCAGCCATCAGCTTTCTCCTCTGAATACAAAAATATTTTGTTGATGCTAACTTAGATAGGGAGAAACAATAATCATAATAATGTAAGGGATTTCACGAAAAGATACAGGAATTTGTTTTTTCCGCATGCTGTTCCAGAGTGGAATAAAAGAGAATTCGATGAACCTTCTGCCAGGCACTTAAATGTGATTTGCAAAGTATCTCTCTTGATGTAGATGTATCCATTCGGGTATGCACATGTATTTCTATGACTTCAAAATGAAGTTCTTTAATGCATAGCACCTCTCTAGTAGTGATGTGAGAAGCTCAGATTTCTTATTGAAAAAGCTTCTTACGTTTTGTAGAAAACTCTAAATTGGGTGTGATGTTTCTCTCTCTACTGTCAAAGGATTTTTTTTTTTGCTCTGGTTGTTTCAACAAGATCAATTGTCATTCAGTGGCTCTGAATTTCTGGAACACTTACTTTAATAGACCAATGACAATATTGGATGGTTTTGACAGACTCTGCTCTGCTTACAATGAATGCTTCAGAAATAAGTTGTGCACATAACTTCTTACCAAAAATTGTCACTTGTAGTTCATGTTATGTGTGGTGTGATTATATCTGGGGTGATGCTTCAATCCCATCCATCTGTGACTGCTGTACTCTATTCAATGATTCCTCAAGCACTCTATTTGCAGTCAACAGAACATTTCATTCAGGATTTGCTGTATCGTTCAAAGAATGACACTAACTTCATGCCTGTGTGATGAGCATTCCTGGCAATGTGCCTGATGCCAACCTCAATTGGGTAATTGAGCTTACAAGCCAAACTGCTCATGGCTTCCCCAATAATCACAATGTGATATTCTTTATGAAGATTGCAGTAGCCACCAGAAAGATCGCAGGAGGCGCACATTGGCACGGCGCGTCACGGACGGTAGTTGCCGCAAGTAGAGTCCCGTCCACCAGAGGACACGCGAGAATTCGGACGCGACCTCTGCCGGCATAACAACAATAACTCCGGCAGCACGGGCCGTGCCCAGTCAGTTAACATCGGGCATGCCTAGGACACAGTCCTGGTCTACGCTAAGTGAAGTGCGACATAAACGTGAACAGTGTTACTACACAGTTGGCGACGAGTAGGGTCGTTCTTTCGCGTGTTGTGTCGTTGTTCCGGTTTCGCAGCTTCTCCACGGCATGGAGGATCTAGTGCGGGTTTTGGTTCAGCAGCAGACGGAGCTCATGGCCACCATGAAACAAGTGCTTCCGGCGTTGCTCTCCACGCCGTCTGCTCCAGCGCCGTTCCCTCCTCCCTTTCCCCCGTATGACGAGACGGCGGAGGATTGGGAAGCATATGAACATCGCCTTCGGCAGCATTTCCAGGCGTTTCATGTTGCTGATGTGGAGGTATGTCGTGCTCTCTTCTTGTCTTGGATATCTCCCTCACTGTATCAAGTTTTGTGGCAGCTAGCGCCGTTCCAGGAACCTTCGTCCTTGTCTTTTGACGCATTATGTTCATTGCTGTCTTCATATTATCGCCGCCGCACGCATGTTGTGGCGGCTAGGGTCGAGTTCTATCAATGCAAGAAACAGCCCCATCAGTCTTACCGGGCGTGGGCCGCTACCCTGCATGGTCTTAGTCGCAAATGTCATTTTGTCACAGAGCAGTCGCGAGAGTCGTATGCCCACGTTATGGTACGCGATGTCATTGTTCGTTCGGCCCCTGATAGGGAGGTCCAGCAACGGGCCCTGCAGTTAGAAGGCCCTGCAGTTAGAAGACCCTTCCCTCGAGGAAGTCCTGTCCATTGCTCAATTGTATGAAATGTCTCACGCAGCAGGTCAACAGCTGGAAGCGTGGTGCGGTGCGGTTCAGGGCGGTGCGGCCGTGTCCACTGTGTCCGGAGTGGACGGCGTGTGAGCGGTACAATCCGGCCGTTACGGCCGCTCCCGCAAGGCACGTAAACAGAATTCCGGCCGCCGGCCCCTGTTGCCATCCTGTGCGTCATGCTATATACATCATGATCGGTCAGAGTGCCCCCAGTGTTGGGCCGTTTGTCACAAATGTAATAAAAAAGGTCACATTGCTAAAGTTTGCCGCTCAGCCTCAAAACAATCGAAGGAAGCAGGTACAGAGGACATGGACGTTGACATTCAGGAAGTTTCATCGGGCCAGGCTCCCAACGCATCGGCACGCACTCTCTTTATCGAGGTGTCGGTTCGGTCGCGCCGGTTACAACTGCAAGTAAATACGGGCGCGGCAGTTTCGTTGTTGAATGCACAAACTTATTCCGACCTTGGATCGCCCCCGTTGGCGCCATTTTACTGGCGTCTACGCGGTTATGGTAAACAGTTCATTCCCCTACTGGATCAATTCACTACTGACGTGACTTACAAATCAGTCACTCGACCTATTACTTTTATTGTTGTCAGTGATGCGAGCTCCGCTAACCTTTTTGGCCTGGATGCCTTTCAAGCTTTCGGTTTTTCTATCGCTGACACCATACAGTTGGTCTGCGAAGACGTTCCCTATCAATCATTGGATTCTTTGTTCTCAGACTTTCCAGATATTTTTGAGGAGGGCCTGGGGCGTGTTTCAGATTTTGAAGCTCACTTAACGTTGAAGGTGTCGGCTTGCCCTCGTTTTCTACACGCAAGGCAGATCCCCTTGGCTCTCCGCCCTCAGGTAAAGGAAGATCTAGACCGGCTGACAGCCCTAGGGGTCGTTCTTCCCATTTCTTCCAGTGAGTGGGCTTCGCCCCTCGTTATTGTAAGGAAGCCCTCGGGAAAATTACATCTTTGTGGTGATTTCAAGGCCATCATTAATTCCCAATTGGTGGTGGACACCTATCCTTTGCCTCGTGCTGATGAATTGGTCTCCGCCATGGCGGGAGGCCAATATTTTTCGAAAAACGATCTTTCGGAGGCTTATCGTCAGATACCACTTGATGAGGACTCCAAATGGCTGGCGGTCGTCAACACCCCGTTTGGCCTTTACCAATACCAGCGGTTGGCCTTTGGAATATCCAGTGCCCCGGCGATATTCCAGCGTTATCTTGAGCACGTCATGTCGACAATCCCTCATTGTATTAATTACCTGGATGACATAATTGTCACAGGCCGCAGCACGAAGGAACACTTGCACAACCTTCGCACCCTCTTTCTCAAATTCAGGTCTGTGGGCTTGCGTTGCAACCTGCATAAGTCAAACTTCTTCCAACCGTCCATTGAGTATGCGGGCTACACCATTTCTCGGCACGGCATCCAGCCACTAGGAAGTTTGGTCCAAGGTATCGTCGACCTTCCTCGGCCCGCTTCGCTGAAAGAGTTACAAGCTTTTTTAGGCAAGATAGCCTATTACCACCGGTTCATTCCCAGGGCTTCCACTATAGCCCGCCCCCTGTACTGCCTTCTGCGCAAGGGTGTTCCCTATGATTGGTCGCCTGCATGCGAGAGAGCCTTCACCTCGTTGAAGGGCCTCCTCACGTCTGCCCCTTGTTTGGCTACTTTTGATCCCCATAAGCCGTTGGTCCTGGCTACAGATGCTTCGCAGTATGGGGTGGGGGCGGTCCTGGCCCATCGCAACGCAGATGGTTCCGAGCAACCATTGGCGTTTGCGTCTAAAACGCTTAGTCCCGCACTGGCTCATTACTCCCAGGTGGAAAAAGAGGCTTTGGCCATTGTCTACGCTGTTACCAAGTTCCACCCTTTCTTGTATGGCACGAAGTTTCAGTTAATCACTGACCATAAGCCATTAATATCGTTATTTGGCCACGCCTCTCAGATTCCGGATAGGGTGGCCCACAGACTACAGCGCTGGGCCTTGTTCCTTTCTAAGTACCATTATGACATTCATTTTTGCCCTACAGGACAGCATGCCAACGCCGACGCTCTCTCCCGTCTTCCGGTGGGCCCGGATCCTACGTTCGATCGAGAGGAGATTATGTGTTTTCATTTGGATGTGGCATCCCGCCAAGTGGTTGATGGCTTCCCGATCACTAGTTCTCGAGTCGCCAGGGAAACGGCAGCTGACCCGGTTCTCCAGCAAGTAGTTCGCTCATTCAGCAGGGGTGGGCATCCCGCCCTCCAGGCCAGGCCTCGGACCCTCTTCGTAATTATTTTATTCTACAAGACTGCCTCTCTGTCTTGGAAGTTCTCCTTCTGGCTACCGATGATACAGCTCCTTGCGTGGTTGTTCCTGCAAGGTCCTCACGTTATTACATGCGGGTCACTGGGCTGTTTCCCGTACTAAAACCTTGGCCCGCAGACATGTGTACTGGCCCGGTATTGACAGAGAAATTGAGCACTTGGTGGCCACCTGTTCCCAGTGTGCGAGCCAACAGGCATCTCCCAGGGCAGCGTTCTCTTCATGGCCGCCGGCAACCCAAGCATGGGAACGTGTTCACATCGATTTTGCGGGCCCGTTTCTCAATGGCTTTTGGCTCATTGTCACTGATGCTTATTGCCGATTCCCATATGTGGTTCGCTGCTCCTCAACCACTTCAGAAGTTGCAATCCAGGCACTAGCAAAAATCTTTTCTGTGGAAGGTCTGCCAATCACCCTGGTCTCGGACAATGGACCGCAGTTTATTTCGCAGACCTTCCAGGATTTTTGTAGGCGCTTCGGTATTCGGCACGTTTGCTCTCCCGCCTTCCATCCACAATCGAATGGGGAAGCCAAGCGCATGGTGCGCACATTTAAGACGCAGATGAAAAAGTATGTGCACGAATTTCCTGCAGAGGAAGCATTGACGTTTTTCCTGACGGCATACCGGACCACACCAATGGGAGAACGCAGCCCCGCAGAGCTCCTCCATGGGTGTCAACCTAGGACTCTGCTGCACCTCCTCCGGCCTGGTCCTCGCCAGTCTTTGCAAAACGGAGTACCTGGCTTTCCACTGGGTATGTTGGTCTGGGCCCGTGGGTTTGGTCGCAATCCATGTTGGATACCGGCGGTGGTCCTGCGCCGAATTGGCCGCCGGCTCTATACCTTGCAGGCGGGGGACCGGGTGGTACGTCGTCACCAAAATCAGCTACGTCCACATTCGGGCACCCACCCTCCGACCTCTCGGACACCGGCTTCCCCATTGCCGGCACCTGTGTTGGTTTCGAAGGGGACGTTATCTCCTCTCCCCGCTGTGACTCTGCCGCATTGCGATGGTTCTCAGCCTTGGCAGCCTCCAGTAGTTCCAGCACTGGCATCTCCATCGTTCGAGATGCCCCAGCGAGAGCCGGCCCCCTAGCAGGCCCGGTTTCTCAGGAGGCTGGTTCACATGTGGTCGTCCCTTCCCCATTGTCCCTGCCACTGGGTCTTGCCCCTTCCGAGGTGGAACAGGATCCGGAGTTCGACAGCTTGTCGCCCATTCTGTCCCAGGCTCCGGTTGTGGGATGATGGAGGCCTCTTCGTGTGGGTCACTTCCAGCCGTATTCGAAGGTTAGGGCTCCAGGGTTGGGAGATCCCCTCGACTCCGGCCTTCCAATGGATGTGGAGGTCATCGCTCCTGCCCGACGCTCCACCTTCCGACGCAGTGGATCACAGTGGCTTCACCCCCCGAAGGAGGAGGAGTGCAGTCGCCACCAGAAAGTCGCAGGAGGCGCACATTGGCACGCTGCATCACGGACAGTAGTTGCCGCAAGTAGAGTCCCGTCCACCAGAGGGCACGCGAGAATTCGGACGCGACCTCTGCCAGCATAACAACAACAACTCCGGCAGCACGGGCCGTGCGCAGTCAGTTAACATCGGGCATGCCTAGGACACAGTTCTGGTCTACGCTAAGTGAAGTGCGATGTAAATGTGAACAGTGTTACTACAAAGATCTTTCCCCATACACACTAAATCAAGGGTGACATTGCTTAGCCCTAAATTTGGTTTAAAAATTCTAGTTACTTGGAAATCTGCTCTAGTTCAGACCTTCCCCTCCCTTGACTACTCCCTAGCAGAAGGAACTTTGGTATCCGATTATTACTAGCCTTAACCTTTTCCAGTAGAATTTTTCTACCCACTGCATTCGCACCAATTCTTATTTATATTATGCAGACAAGGATTTAAGGGGTTGTGGACTGTTACACAACTAGTTTTTCAAGTTGCATACAGTGTTTTTGTTCATCATTCTCTATAATTCTTTTCCGTATGATACTTCTTAAAACATTCTCCCTGGTGAAGTCCAGGCTTCCTCTTGGCTATATTGCAGCAGAAAATTGTTTCTCTTCTTCCTCCTTTCTTCTTGTGTTTGCTGCAAACTATGCAATCCTTTATTTGTTTCATTTTGCATTTCAAAATACATTTTCCTATTTCATGTCCCCTCAGTGTCACACGATGATGTCTCCTTCTCTTCTTTGAATTTCTCTCATCTGGCCGACTGGCTGTCCGATTAGATTTCTTTTATAGGAAAGGTGAGTCTATAGTTGTTCTCCACATTAATTTCTGTCAATTGAGAAAAGAAGATAACTGTCCACTACAGCAACTTCAATCAATCAGAGTAACAATTTTTTCTGCCACTCATATGGTTGCCTTGTAAAACCATAACAACCACAGTGCTGATCAGTCCTGTCGTTCGTCCCATAAATTTCATGTATTCCAAAACAACAATGGGTTTTGGCAACTGCACAGGCTCTTTCTTCCTATAACCAGTGATCAATTGGGTCTGAGAACCAATGAATGTACTCAACATTGTCACTAAGCTCTTGCCATGGAATGAAAGACATGATTTTCATCTCACTTTAAGAGGCACATAAGTCTTATTCAGGAAGTTTTGTCTTCAAATCACATGGAAAATCCTTCCTAGAAGGTGTAAGGTTCCTAGAAGGCTGTTGGATGAAATTTCATTTTGTGCAATTAGTGAGAAAGTTGATGGGTTGTGTAGAACCTGTAGATGTGATATCCTGAAGCACTTGCACAAGCTAGCAACTTATGTGCTAAATTAACCACCATTCAGTTTACAAAAGGTAAATCAGGACAAACTATTCTTCCTGGAGTTGCCTTTCCATAATATGGAATTTGAGGAAAAACATAACCGTTTTCTGGATCACACAGACAGAAAACTCATAAACCCCACTTCATAGGCTTCCTTCGTTTGTACCACTTAAATTGAATTCTTCCTTTGAATCCTACTGTGCTCCATCTATAGCCACATTTCTTTTTGGTATGTAAAGTTCTTTGCATTTACTGTCAGTATGCTCACTAACATTCTTCACTTTAATCCCTCTGGTATGTTGGAACCTCTGAGCTGTGACAGGAGGAACTAAATGCAGCATCCAAAATAAAAATACTGGAAGGGAGGGGGGAAATAGAGATAAGCAAAAACATCCTTGAAGAATGGAGTTTGTTCCAGACAGTGTTCTCTGCCTTCAAATGCAAGGCCATAAGGCCATGTTCAGTATTACACAAGGAAAGCCTCCAGTTCTTCTAATGAAACATCCCTACATGAGTGCCACATTGAGTGTGTTGTAAGTGGAGTGACTTTTCTTTAAAATACATATTCACAGCATTCACAATTTCGCTAATAAGATTGTCAGTGAAGGGAGGTTGGAAATATTCAAGTTTGGATTTTGGTCAAATACTATAAAGAATGGTGAAACCTTGTTGCTTGACAGAAAAAGGAAACTTCATGAGATCACCATCACAGCAAACCTTCCAGGTAATGGCAACAGATTCTGTACCTTTATCACTTTCCACTCCTTCAGTACACTATGATTCACTAAAACTTATATCCCGCAAATGGCAGAAGTTTCTTCCCGAACATTTTCATCACTAAATTTCCCTTCATCATGTCTTGAAGAAGCTACCTGGCAATATCATGATCACTTACTTGTTTTCTACTGGTCATTATGCTACCAGAAACATTTGAGTTGTCAAGTCTTCGCGCTGCCATTTGCCTAGCGAACAACAATGGAACAGACAGTAAGCACATTAATGGAAATATGTCAGACATCACCTGACATTGGAGGCGTAATGGACAATCATAATGTTGAACATAGTCTGACAGTTGATCCAAAAGAATTAGCTTGCACTTTTCCTCTCTTGTCAGAGCACTGCCAAACTCTCTGGGTTATTTGAGCACTTTAACCACAGTTTCCAAGGCAGTGAAGTTGTTGGAGACATCTAGGCTAAAGCTAGCAGACAGATTTGAAATACATTCACATAGAGCTAGCAGGTTTGATCATAGTCCAATCATCTACTGCATTCTTAACCTTACTGCTGGCAACAACAGCTCTCAACTGATCTAATTATGCCTGTGCTACTACCAGATCAACATAAAGTTTTAAAACCAATTTCTCCTTCATCAAAATCAAGGAGGAATAAGCACACCTACAACACTGCCAAAGGCTAGCCACATCTCTATCCAGGCTGATTCCTTTACCAATATCCAATGCGGAAAAAAGCAGATGCACTCTCCATACTGTTGATAATTTTTCAAATCACATACCCATTCTACAATATTTTTTACAGTCTTCTCCATTATGTTAAAAGGATTATTTTATGAGAGGGGCCGTAGCTGATGAATTACTTTTCTGGAAACAATAGCTTTACTTTATTTTTCTGCAGCATGTTGAGCACCAAAGCTGGCACTACTCAATGATTAACAAAACCAAACTGAGCCACAGTACAAAACTTTTCTCATGCTACAGCTGGTTTCATCCTTAGGACACAACAACTGGTTTTATTGTTAGGACATCTTCAGGTTGCTGAATTGTGGTAAAGTCATGATATACATGCTCTGGTTGTCATATGTGATGTTAAAGACCAAATCCGCAAACAATGATTACAAACATTCTACTGACCTGGCAGAGGTATGGTGAGTACACATGGCATGCTCCATACAGTAAACTGTCCATACAGCAAAACTTGGCAACTTGAAGCTCTAGGAATGAACCTGGCTGCAGCACAACAAAGATGCAATAACTAAAACAACAACTTATTTTTTTATTTGTTTTCCTGCTACTAGTTTCAGGGCTGCAGCCTCATACTAAAGCACTCATTCTTGTTAAAATAAACCAGACTGTCATGTTATAACCCGACATCATCAATACCTTGCTTCTTTTTCCTATAAAGTTGTAAGTATCACTTTTCAAATGTCAATATGAGACTATGTATTTGTGTTTTAAGATGTTAGCCAATACGGAACTAAATTTATAGTTAGGACTGCTGATGTAGCTGACTCTTGGTCTTTTTTCACTTTTCGAATTCCACTCCTGATACTACAGTTCTAGGATTTGCAACAATGAAGTGTTTAACTCCTTTTTGAAAAATAAGAACAGACATCCTTCTGGCATTTTTTTAACTTGTGCTTGAAATTTACTGGTTGGCTCTAAATTTATCCAGTTAGTGCAATTTTATTCAATAAATCAAAGGTTTTGTGTATGTAACCATGTTGTTTCAAAATTATTCATGTAAAGCATCATTCATGCTAAGTTTGACATTAACTGATTTAAGAATTTTGTCTTTTTTTTATTCCTATAAGAACTGTTATCCAGTACTGCCAATACATTCATCTGGAAGTGAAACAAATGTTTCTAGCTCTTGGAGCTATTAGTTTCAGCAGTTATTTTCATTAGTTTCTAAACTTTGTGTTCTGAGACTATATTTTTGTGTCAATGATTAAACTTCATTGTTCTTGATTTGGGCTTATAAAACTTTCTCCTTGTTCATGTATTAACAATATTGTAACGAAAATAAATCTTAGTTACATTCTTAAGATACAAGGTAAATATGCCCGTCATCCAAAATACAGAAAAAACTGCTAATAACAGGCAAACTATACAGTACATCTATATATATCATAAAATATCATATAGTATACATAAACCAGGAAAATATGACATTACAATGCTCTCTTAACAATTCACAACAACAAATGACACCATCAACCAATCAAGGTATATTTAACAGATGTTACAATATAATACATGTGAAAGAAATGTTACGCTATACATTCGTGTAACACAGATGTTTGTATTATCTTTGAAGAAACACTAGACAATCACTGAAAAGGAAATTGTACAATAGAAATTTTTGTTACATAATTTCTTTAAAAATGGTTATGGTGTCTGCTGAAATTGTACACAGCTGTAGTCTCTAACTCATTGTACAAAACAAAGAGCTCCAATTGTTTGAGAATAACACTTTCCATAACAAAGTGAGATAACGAACAAATACTTTAATCACAATGTTATTTGTGAAGGTTTTTAAAGACACTACTGTTTTATTTCTTGTATAAGAAACGTCCTCCCATATCTATATGTCATAACATCATCTTTTTGCTCAGTTTTACCCCACTATTAAATTTTTCATGGCACATTGTACAAAAGGATAAGTGGCAAAAACTGACTGCTGTGGATCAAACAATATGTGAACCACTTTTAACTCATATATGTTATTGTCATGCCATGTCATGCATCTTACTCTGAATGGCTATGCATGACGTCCAAACAACTGTCATATCACTGTAACAGGTAACAACAAAAATGTTACATGATAAACCTATCAATTCCATCATGTACTATATTTGCATCCCAGAATAGAGTAATTTGTGTTTCTTTGGTATAAGCTGTCTTATGTAGTTATATGGAACAAATGCAATAGCAACCCAGAAACACAATAAAATAACAACATCAAAAGTAATATAAATCACATAAATATCAACTGAAAAATCCAAAAAGAATTTAACAACTGCTTGTAGGCAGTATTCTTGGCAACACTGAACTAGTTAATTGGCTACTCTCTAAATTTTTCCAAATGTTATTTCTCCACTTTTTTTAAACAGCTTTAAGACTAGTTACTCTTGTGCAATTTTCTGTTACATGAGGTGACAGCTGGCTTGAGGTGATAAGAGGCACATGTCTACATTGGAACAAAAGTAAATTGCTCCACCCAATAAAAATCTGTAAAAGGCATGAGCAAGAGTGTACCAGAATAGTTTGCAACTATTTACTTATCACAGGAATCACATTTAACTTATTACGTGGAATTTCAGGAATATTAAAATATGGAATACAATCAAACACAAATAAGACTGAAGAGTGATATGCAAAAGCCATCAACAAATAAATAGAAATAATGGACACATATCAAAGGAAGAATTAACACACAGCATTTGGTTGTGTCACACAGGCACCACAGATGTCGTATGATAGATCCAATTCATCTGTGGAATGTAATGTGATGAGACTGCTCATATTCATATTACTTTTAGTCTTGTCAAAGTTATTTTTTATTTTTATCATTCTTAGATTACTTTCAAATATTATTATAAGTATATTACATATTATAAGTATCACAAAATATAATTAAAGTAACAAAATTACTCCAGTGTATTTCAATTCTATACACTTCACAGAATTTTAAGATTTCTGTTCACTTATTTTTCAGTCTTTACAATCATTCTATAATATACTACCATAACAAAACATTGGGGGGGGAGGGGGGGGGAAACAAAAATTGGAGTCGTAGTGTGTTAAATCAATATACTTTCAGCAAAAAATGTGAACTAAAATATACCTCTACTATGCATTTTATCAGTTCTGTTCATAGAAGAAGCAACAATGGTCTTCATATCATTGTCAGATTAAAAAATTACATTTTACAATGTAATAATTTTTAAAATATAATTTCTGTTTTTGAAGTGCTGTACTCAATTTGCACTTCACAATTAAATGCCAACAGTTTCAACAAATGTAAATAATAATCTCCTAGAGGGAGGTGAAATAATTTATCAAATATCTCAATGATCTGTAATACATACTGAAATCAACAGTTTTCTAGTGAAGATTTGTTATTTGTGAAGGTTCAAAATGTGATGCAAAATTTTTTATCCTTTGAATAACAGACAATTTGCGTACAATACAAAGAAGTGAAAATATTTGTTGGCTAATATTTGTGAGGAAAACTGTTCACAGAATTCTTGAATATTATGTCTGAAGCGTTCATTGCACATACTAGATACATTGCACATACTAGATATCCATGGTGAAAAATATCTATTTCAGACAATGCAAATTTATAATACTGACTTTCCACATTTTGCCAAAAAGAGTAAAGTTTTCTAGATACGCCACCCACTGAAATCTGTTAATACAATTTCCAGCAACATTAATGAACTGTGAGCAAATCAATCACTTATGCAACACAGTTTGTTATGTTCTGGGCTGAAATCAACTAACAACACTCTAGAAATACAAACCATGCATGTAATCAGACAGCCTCAGAAATTTCACTGAGTCACATAAATGTTTAGTTTTGTTCAGACAAATTGAATTCTCTTTCCTTTTTAAATTTGACTTTACTTTATTCACAATTATATCACTTTATTTCACATAAGACCACTACACAACTCACTGAGATAGGAGCTTTCTGGTGGTATATTTGATGGAGGTTCATCTTCTAATAATCTATCAAGCTCCAGAGCCTTTGGTCCATCCATTGGATCAATATTTAATGCACTTTGCTGAAAACAGAAGGTGCAGAAAGTTTACAATTAAATGTGCACACTTGTTTAATAAAATAACGAAAATTTTGGCAAGCCATGCAGCAAAACTTAATGCCCACACAAGCTACAAAGTAACACAGTACATGTTGCCTTTTGATTAATCACCATTTCATATTCTGAAAATAATTAACATAAAATGTACACTTTCTGCTACACCTTATGGAAGTGCAGTAGGCAGTTCTGTTAATTCATGGGGAAAGAAAATGGATAGGGTGAGTACAGCACGACAAGAAAATTCAGAGACATATATAAATAAGAAATCAACATAAATGTAGTCAATGAAACTTCACTGAACTGAAGTCATTCCTTTGATGAATTAAAGGCCTGTATGATCTAAAAGGATGAAATAAACAATGCAACACAAGATGTTTTACACTGAAAAGGTAAGCCTAAAATCTTTAGTTTCAAATCAATTATACAACCAGACATGAAAAATCAATAGTCCAGGAAAAAACTTCCTCGTTAAGCAGGAAATAATATTTCTAGTTTCCTGGATGGAACAAATGTTGTTGCAAGAAATGAAAAACAAGACCTAGTGATCTCACTTAAAAGAAGAGCAAATGAACTTAATACCTTTAAGTTTCACACCATAATGACTTGACAGAAAGGTCCTAAGCCACCAAAAATGTGAAAAATGTTAACATTGAGATACAACATGTATGCAGGCGACTTGTAAATGTAATAAAGGGGATCATAGAGCCAAACAGATGAACATCAAATGTTTATTCAAACTTTTATCTACGTTTCGAATGATATATAGCTGTCTTCCTCAGAATAAGTAATAACTCATGTCACATATTTTGTGAAAAGAGAAATGAAGTCATAGGGCTTAGTCAACAATAAAATGATTCGTATAAATGCTATGGCATGGCCATTTGGATTAGCCAACAGTAAAAATGATTTGCATAAAATATAAGGTAGATGCGCATCATATACACAAACAGACAACTGCGTATATGATGCACCAACCTTAGATTTTACACACATCATTTTTACTGATGGCTATGCCATACAATTTATATGGATCATTTTATTGTTGACTAAGCCCTATGACTTTGTTTCTCTTTTCACACAACATATGAAGTGTTATCACTTTTGAGGAAGACAGATTTATATCTATTGAAGCCTATGTAAAGGTTTGCATTAACTCTGACCTGCAACTGGTTGGCTGTATGACTCCCACTATATCCGTAATTCTACAGTTGCTGACTACTGCCACTTTCAAGATTTGAAAATGTAACATTTGAGATACAAGCATTTTGAGAAAAAGATCCCTCACTGCATACAGTTTATATCTCAACAGATCAAGGAAAAACTTTGTAACAGAAAATATTTTAAAAATAGTAAATAAGAATATAAATGTGGATTGTGATGTTTCAGAAGTTATATCTGCCAATGATAAGAATTATGTATTACTGAGAGAAGCTAGTGTGAAATGCACTCCCATCCAAATGTGACATTTTGATAGTATAAGGAAACATCTCAAATGCCAAGTACTTCATACACAAGAACAACAGTAAGCGCAAAATTGCCTGAAGTATCTACAACAACAACAGCAGCAACAGTGTCAACATTCAATAACAGTTTATCCACCATTGATCACATACAGCATAATAGGCTTGAACATTAAATATACAATTAACAATAATTTTTACATTGAAGTTTTTACAGTTTAATTCCATATCTTTCAGTGTTCCTGTGATTTAAATTGGTTCATTATTCTGATTACTTTTTTTTATTTTTCAGAATTTCACTGACTTGATAAGAATGTCCCCATAGCAGTATGCCATAGGAAAAGTGAAATAGGTGAAAATATACCACTTTCAGATACCAGTGACAGCATCTGTCACCTCCACATGAGACAGTATACTCTTGCAGGCTTGGCTAATACTTTACTTCCAGTTTCATTTGGAATCAGTGTGAAAGCCTAACAATTTACTGACATACTTTCCTCAGCTGTAGCTAAACCCAGAATAAGTTCCTGTGTTTTATCAAGCTAACATAGGAATTCTTTGGAAGAAAACCAATTCATTGCTGGTTCTAATTTTTCCTGTGCTGCCTGATGCAATTCTGTCATGTCATAGCGTGTATTGAGCAGTCATATCATCTGCATAACACACTGTTGAATCTGCTCCTACATTGTATGACACATCATTAATTGCAATTATGAACAGAAAGGGTCCTGGACTGGGCCCTTGACACTTAAGTTCAAACTTCCTTCAAAGAGGAGTATCTATTTTTAACTGATACAAAATACTGCCTGTTACTTAGCTTCCACTAGATTTCAGCTAAAGATGGGTCATGTATGCTGTAATATGCCGGTTTTGTAGGTAACATATTAAACAATATACAGCTGAATGTGTTGCTGAGATCACAAACTACAAATGCTACTAGAGCGTTACGTTTAAATGCAGTCAGCATCTGGCTAACATCTTCAGTGACAGCAGTAGCAGTATTTTTGCCATGTTGGAATAGAAATTGTCTGTTGTAGAGGAGATTTTGCTTTCTGAAACAGTTATTTTGATGGTTGTACATTAGGTAATCAAAAACTTTGGATAAAATTGGGACAATAGAAATTGGATGATAGTTTTGGGGCAGATGCCTATCTCTTTTTTTAAAGGCTGGTATAATCATAGGAATTTTGAATGCATGAAGGAAAACTTCACATTCTAAACACATATTACAAATGAAATGAAGAGGTCAACAGAAAATATGTATTATTTTTTTAATTACATAGTTAGAGAACCAATACCAGTCCACAGAGGGCAGGTCTGCCAGCAAATCTGTCACTGCTCTCTGGTCTGAAAATAACACACAGTTTAAAACAAATTGGCACACAGTGATCTGTACGCTACAATTCCCACACACTGGAGTCTCTTCTTGCTACAGCAGGAAGCCATGCGTCATAGGGCTGTGGCCTACGCCAGGACTAGTAAGGAAAACCTTGTCCCACCGAAGTGGCTGGAAGGAAGGATGCCACAGCTGCGCTGCGGGCTTTACTAGATGGAGCTTATTGTCTTTCACTTCCAACAACTCATCCTCCCACCAACACAAGACCCAGTATCTCAACAGCAAGGCGATAGCATGCAGGTGGATGGCACACCACAATGACTGAGTATTGTGACATGCCTCCTCGGCTTCCATCCTTTCATTCCCTGCAATATCCATGTGCCCTGACACTCAGTGGAAAGTTACCTGCCTCATTAGCCTTTGCAGTCAGAAGAGGGTGCCCTAGACATTTTGGACTACTTTACCTTTAGGGTACAAGTGTTATAGAGTGTGAAGGGCACTCAGAGAATCGGAACAGACAAGGACTTTAGTACTCTAATCATGTCTCATCTGTTCCAGTGCCTGCAAGAAAGCATATAATTCCACATCAAGGACAGTAGAGTCTTGAGGAAATTGGACCTTGAGGACACAATCAGGGAAAACAATGGAGCAATCAATCAAGTCCCCCCTCTTTCAACCCACCTGTAAAGACACCTGGAGAGTTGTGGTGCTCAGTTAAAATGTTGTTGAATAATGTACTGAAAGCATGTGCAGGAGTGCAACTTCTCCTGTTCTCCACCTAATGAATCCAGCACATGCTGCATGCAAATCTCAAACAGCCTTGTTGCTTGTGGATGACTGGATAAAAGACACTCCAGAGGCAGAGGAGCAACAGTATGGTATGTAGGTGAATTCGGAGATGCGAGGAACTTACAAGCATCTTGAGAAGCTGCCACTGGATTGTAAGTGGCGGTTCACCAGCCTCAGCTCAAGAGGCTGGGTATGGGTCTGGTCCTATAAGCACCCATGGGCAGTATAATCCCTCTCATGGTGGGCAGTGTCAGTGATCCATACACTGTGCACCCATAGTCTAGCCGTGAACACGTAACTCTATAAAACTGTAGCAGGTGCACCCTGTCTGCTTGCCCAGATCTGTGACTGACAGACTTCATGGTATTCAGTGGCTTCAGGGTTCTTGCTTTCAGACATCTTAGGTGTGGAACCACACAATTTGCAGTAAAAAATGAGGTCCCTAACCTCCACACTGTTTAAGTTCCAATTAATGAGTCACTGAAGGAGGAACAGTAAACAGAAAAATCACCCACAAGTATGTCAGGGCTCCTTACTGTAGACGTGATACTGTTTATGGCTGTGGCAAAGATGATAATACTTAAAATATTGCCCTGAGGGACACCATTCTCCTGCTCAAAACGATCCAGCAGTGTTTCACCAAGGCAGGACTTAAAAACCACTTAGGCAGGGAAAGACCATATGAAGATGGGGTTCAAATTGGCTCTGAGCACTGTGGGACTCATGAAGATGGGGAGCTGGCCATGAAAGCCCTACTGATGAAGTTGCTCTAGAATACTATGACTCCAAGTAGTGTTGTATGCCTTACTGATCTCAAATAATATACCAAGACAGTGATGTTTATGTATGAAAGCCTGCTGAATAGTGCCTCTAGCAGGCCAGGTTGTCAACACTGGATTGAAATCTCTGGAATTCCCACTGAGAACAGCTAAAGAGTGGTCTGGTCTTTAACAACCACACCAGGGTCTTACTGACCCCGCCTTGTTAAGGTGATACTCTGGTAACTAATGGGACATGTGTGATCCTTTCCTGGTTTGAGGAGAGGATCAAAATTGCCTCTCTCCAGGAGTTGGGAAAGTGACCTGTCTGCCATATCAAATTAAAACATTTGAGGAGGATTTCCTTGGATGTTGTGGGCAAATGTTGATGCTTGCAGTACCAGATTTGGTCATGACTAGGAACACTGTCAAGAGTCTCAGACAGGGCCAAATCCAGTTCCCACATGGAGAAAAGGTAACTGTAAAGCTCAGAATTGGTGGATATGATGTCCAACTTGCCCTCTCTACAGTTGCATGGTAGTGGATGAAACACCAGATCCTGGCTGGCATTGGTAGCAGTCTATGCAAAATGCTTTGCCATCATCTGAATGATGTCTCCAGGCATACTTTGGAGACTCCCCTGTTCCAGCACTGCTGCTATTTACATGCATTTACTGGAAATACTCCTGGTGGCTTCCCATACTTTGTAGAAGAAAAAGAACAGTTGATGGAGTCCAGGAACACTTGCCATGACCTTTATTTGCTCTCCTTACGTGTTGAGCATTGGCTCTCACAGCCCAAAAGGCTGTGAGATGGCAGAACTTAAACTGACAGAGCCACACATCTCTCCTTGGTTATTGAGTGGCACTCTCTGGTCCACTAACGTATGGGGTGCCTCCTAAGATGACCTGAAGACTTCGGAATGGATAAGCCAGCAGCACGATGTATCTCTCGTGTAATGTGGTCCACCCATTTCTGGACATTGCTGCAGTGGTCAAACACAGCCAGCTGACTGAACAGTGTTCAGTTAGTCCTGCACACCATTCATTTAGGTCGCTTCCATTCAGGTAAAGCTCCCATCCAATAGATGGATCCACAGGGGGAAGTGGTTACTGGAATGAAGTTGCTTCCCATTGGGCTGAGACCACAAGGGTGGGGAGAAGAAAGAGAGTTCAATGTTGGATGACAATCCAGTAGCAGCTGAGCAATGAGTGTGACTGCCCATGTTGAGGATGAACAGCTCATGAGACATATGTTCTCTGAGATTCGAACCCCAGGGCAAGTACTGTGTGAGGCCCATAATGTAATATGGGCACTGAAATAACCCAATAGGAGAAATGGATGGGGTAGTTGTTCAATAAGGTCAGTGAGAGCCTCAGAGTTTATTGCATCCTGAGGACGTAAATAAAGGGAGAAGATAGTGATCTTCTGATCCACATGAACTGCAACATGCTACTACTTGTAGGTCAGTAACTAAGGAGACTGCAGAGCAACTCCTCCCTTGGCTCTGTCCCCAGTCAGGTCATCCTTTCAGTAGATGGTATAACACCATAGAACAGAGGCATAAGTGGCTTTAAAATGTGTTTCTTGTAAACACAAGCACAGGGGGTGTGCCTGTGTCAGCAGTTTCAGCTCCTCCACATGTGTGCTGAACCCATTAATGTTCCACTGTTATATGGGAGCCACTTATCATGTGGGTAGCTCTTTTATCCTGCCTTTCTACCAGTGATGGGAGCCTGTAATGGGTGAAGGCTCAGTCTTGAGATGAAATGATTGCCCTAGTCCAACATCAAGATCTATTAGCACTACAGAAATATGATTAGAGACGTTAGAGAGGATGTCATTGACATAGTCTGACTGTTTACTTTCCGACTCGGTCAGTGGTGGACACTTGGCCTTTGATTTTTTTCCCTGGGGATGCTTTGGAGCCACAGCCATGATTGTGGTAGTAGCAGCACTGGACATTATACCAGACTGAATCTTAGGAGGGGCAGGTAGCTCTGCAATGTCAGCAACCATGGCCTTTTCTGAAGGTCTTGGATGAGGTACAGATGTCGATATAACTGCAACTTGACAACTGCTCTGACAAACGCATATAGTAGTGGTGACACTAGTAACCTCCACTTGTGTAGCAGCATTAGCTTTCTGCACTGTCTGTTTAAGAACTGAAGTAAGGGAGGTGCCGAAAATTGGGGGCAGCATGGCCTGTCTTACCACATTTGCCACAAATGACTCCTCTCTTACATTCAAGAGTAATATGCCCAAAGCATTGGTATTTGAAACAGTACATCAGGTTGGGGGCATACGGCCACACACTTGGATGAAGGAAACCTGCTGTAACATGCCGAAGAAGTTTCATATACTGAACATCAGGATAAAGGAGTCAGATTTTACAACATCCCCGTCCATACTCTTCATTATATTTTTGCACGTCGACTACAACTTCTGGAGCTCACTCATCTTTCAGTTCCTCCTTGGGAATGTCCACCAGATCCCTGCACATCACAACATCTTTGATGTAATTTAAGAATGTATGTAGCTTAGTTTTAATGGCATATTCCTCAAGGCACTGAGCTTTCTTTACTTGTTGGGAACTGGAAGTTACTGCCAACAGTGCCCCATTTCACAATCACATGACTGATTTTAAGGTACCAGCAATGCCGTCTATGCCATTTTGAATAGAGAAAGGTGAAACTTTCTCAAAGCTGTCCTCTTTCCTTTTCACTATTAAAAACACATTCTGACTATTGGCATTCATTCTGTTACTTGAAAAAATACTTTTAGAATGTACTCCTAGGCCAGGAGGACTGGTTACGCAAGCCCTCTTGTTTGATTGGGTGTTGGTACCTATCAGCAGTCCACCCTTTCCACTAGGAGGAGATGGAGAGAATTTCGGAGGGTTTCATATTGGTCCCACGAGCAAAGAGGGAAATAAAAGTCCACCTAGACAGAGCCCCACATGCCTAGGTAAGCATTATACTATTGAACTGCGACAGGTTCATCAGAGGTTGCCCACTAACAACTGTTCCACCTTGATAGCCATGCATCTCATTGGTGTGCAGCACACCTTGAGGTTGAAGTTTTTTTCATAGAGGTTTTTACCACCCTCGCGATCCAGACGGTCAAGCCAAGATCACTGTTCCCTGAGACACACAACTTCCCACCTATGTGTCTTACAGAGGTTGCTGAAGCACGCACAGAGCTTATGGTGACAGAGGACTGGTGGTACGAGGTGCATTCAAGTTCTAAGGCCTCCGATTTTTTTTCTCCGGACTGGAAGAGATAGAAACATGCGCATTGTTTTAAAATGAGGCCGTGTTCATTGTCAATATGTCCCAGAGATGGCAGCACCGTACGGCAGATGGAATTTTACCACCAGTGGCGAGAATGAGAACTGTTTTAAATACTTAAAATGGCAACTTTTCTGAATTTGCGTGGTGTGAAACCAATTGAAATTCATCGACAGTTGAAGGAGACATGTGGTGATGGAGTTATGGATGTGTCGAAAGTGCGTTCGTGGGTGCGACAGTTTAATGAAGGCAGAACATTGTGTGACAACAAACCGAAACAACCTCGGGCTTGCACAAGCCGGTCTGACGACATGATCGAGAAAGTGGAGAGAATTGTTTTGGGGGATCGCCGAATGACTGTTGAACAGATCGCCTCCAGAGTTGGCATTTCTGTGGGTTCTGTGCACACAATCCTGCATGACGACTTGAAAATGCGAAAAGTGTCATCCAGGTGGGTGCCACGAATGCTGACGGACGATCACATGGCTGCCCGTGTGGCATGTTGCCAAGCAATGTTGACACACAACGACAGCATGAATGGGACTTTCTTTTCGTCGGTTGTGACAATGGATGAGACGTGGATGCCATTTTTCAATCCAGAAACAAAGTGCCAGTCAGCGTAATGGAAGCACACAGATTCACCGCCACCAAAAAAATTTCGGGTTACCGCCAGTGCTGAAAAAATGATGGTGTCCATGTTCCGGGACAGCGAGGGCGTAATCCTTACCCATTGCATTCCAAAGGGCACTATGGTAACAGGTGCATCCTACGAAAATGTTTTGAAGAACAAATTCCTTCCTGCAGTGCAACAAAAACGTCTGGGAAGGGCTGCGCGTGTGCTGTTTCACCAAGACAAGGCACCCGCACATCGAGCTAATGTTACGCAACAGTTTCTTCGTGATAACACTTTGAAGTGATTCCTCATGCTCCCTACTCACCTGACCTGGCTCCTTGTGATTTTTGGCTTTTTCCAACAATGAAAGACACTCTCTGTGGCCGCACATTCACCAGCCGTGCTGCTATTGCCTCAGTGATTTTCCAGTGGTCAAAACAGACTCCTAAAGAAGCCTTCGCTGCTGCCATGGAACCATGGCGTCAGCGTTGTGAAAAATGTGTACGTCTGCAGGGCGTTTACGTCGAGAAGTAATGCCAGTTTCATCGATTTCGAGTGAGTAGTTAATTAGAAAAAAAATCGGAGGCCTTAGAACTTGAATGCACCTCGTATTTACCAGTTCCCAGTTCAGGGGCCCTATTTTTAGGGGTGGGGGGAGCAAAAATAAGTAAAGTTTGCTTGATTAGTCTACTCAAGTTCATTTGTGTTACATACCCATAGAAAGCAAGCACACTTTTCCACATGGTGTCTGTCAGCTTCACATGCAAATACAGTTCATTGTTATGTTGTCTTCTGTACTTACTGTTCGTTTTTGCTGGGACTAATATCTTTTTCCCATAGAGTCCAACTTATTATTCACAGTTTCATAACATATCACAATGTCCAGAGCCATTGGTAGAATTAATACGCAATAATACCTCAGCTTGGCATCAAATAACAATGAATGGACACCACTACTCACTTGGTATGTCACTACCATCTTCCTGATCCGAGATGTAGAGGCTTCTTGCTCAATAATGTTCAGTTCAATGCATTGCCCCTAGGTACCTGCACTTTTCTGTCACGTCAAATCTCCCCTGATCTACATGTAAGCTCTCCAGTCATTCGATTAATATTAATTATAAACTCCTTGTTATGACAGCAGACTTGAAGGTCACACTGGTCCTTGTATTTTGAGTTCACTGACTTGTTTTTCAGTTGGTCCTAGGGAATCACATGAGACTGCAATGTCACCAGCAAAAGCTAGGCAGTTCATTGCCAGGTCTACGATGCTCTGGCTAATTCAGACTGCATTTTTGAGCCAAGAATGCTGCTGCTCTGGGCCAAAACAGTAGGGAGAGGTTTGCCCTCTACAACCATTTTGTATAACAAAAAATAAATAAAGGGACTATTATTGTTTCTTATAATAACAACTCATAGCTATTTTTTTTATTGCTAGTTCATCATCTGTGATACAAGACGTAGGGCAGACTGCACAGGTCTAAACAGTACATTCCATAAATATATGGTCCACTGTCAAGGGGCTACCACATTCACATAAGAGTTGATCTCCTTGTTTAAGGATAAAATTATAGGTGCACTTGGTGTGGCCAGTGTGTCTGCATAACATGATGAATTCTTTCTGTGAGATGCTTTGGCAGGACATGTATGCAGCTGGGGTTCACTTAATCAGTGTTAATTTGCTAAGGGTTGTTGGGACTGTCATTCCTGTTCTAAAACTTTTAAAACTAAATTCCTCAGCCATATTTTTTTGTAATATCCTACTTGGTTTTTTGATCAACATGTTCATTTCTTGGATGTTCACGTGACAGAGATGCTAACATCATGAATTTCTGCTAGCCAGTACTGGATGTTAGGTGCCAGTGTATTATAAGTGACTATTTGTTGATGATTCATAGGCCTCTCATTGAATCACTTAGTAATAGGAGGCTCATACTCTCCTGAGTTCTGATGTGATGCAGGACCTCCATGATGAGTAGTTCAGTGATAAACATGATATGTGCGTTAACCAGAAATCATTTCTCTGAGCCAACAATGTACAAGTGCAACACAGACTTAGTCTTTGATTCAAGAGTTGCCTTTGCATGCAGTTTCTTAGTTGCCGTAGTCTTTGAGAAGTGAGCGACATATTTGTCAGGAGGTTGTTAAATCAATGTTATCTTTGAACTCTGGAACAGGTATGGATGCATCATGAGACAAGTTACTTGCCACAGAGTCACCCGTGTTTTTTGTTCGGTGTTTTCATTATATATGGGGCATGCAACCTCCAGGGCTTTCTATTCTCTGCAGAGTGCCTGCCTCTTCACTTATGAGCACCTCCCACTAGACTTCAGTTGGACTTCCCCAACACTACTGTTCTCCTGTTGTGGAAGTTTCCCGATAAGCCTGGTCCCACTAGGTCCTTCAGCAGTGGGGTCCATTTTCTCAGCAATGACCTTACATGGTTCTCGTTTTTCAGGTTTGCTTCTTGCTGATGATGCCACCATCTCTCCCTTGGGAGTCTGTGTGTGTGTGTGTGTGTGTGTGTGTGTGTGTGTGTGTGTGTGTGGGGGGGGGGGGGGGGGGATGCTGTACCCTTGGCTGTCACCTACATCACATCAGCAGACTTTAAAGTGAGGTGGCTCCAGCATCTCCTCTGTAGGTAAGAAGAATGTGGTATCTGTGACTGGCGCCTTTCAATCCAGCCACCAACTGCACAGCAGTGTGTCACAATTGCCCCCTCCTCCTCTCCCCCGTCCCAACCCAAGCACCTGCAACTCACTGCAACTAATAAAGCCTGTAGCAACCATTGTGATATCTGCTGGTGCCAAGTCTGCTGAATACAGTTCTTTTATCATCAGCACCAGTTCATCTCCATGAGCCACATTTGGCACGATTCTCTGGTAAACCTCAGCAAAGTGGTTTTATAGGATGTTGACCTGCTCTCTTAAATCAGTTCAACATTGGAAGCTAACGCTGTGGTTCTCTGGGCAAAGAGCTGACCACACAAGCAGTCCCACAATCAGAGTTCCTTTTGTCGGAGTGAAGCAGATGTCGGTCGGAGCCTGCGTCTTCATGTATTGTGTCCAACCCTCTGTGGCATCACTAGTGCATCATCGAAGGACTATGCGGACTTTGCCTACATCAGTATTGGTCTACTAGGACAGACAGTATACTCAGGCTTTGAGATGTACAAACTGTTATTGCATTTGTGATGAACTCTTATTCTCAGATCCTGATAATCTTTAGTTGTATTACTTCAGTAACTGTTTCAGTTTAACTGCTCAAGGTATTGTGTGATAAAGTTCATTTGTTCTTTTGGCTACCTGGGCACATCTATTCATTGTAATGTGCACCACCGAGAATGGGATTTAACAATTCCATTCAGGAATTCCCATTATTGTTGTAAAACATGTACACAGATAACCATGTCTATGGCAATGCAGTTCTTTGCAGACGGGCACAACAGTGCTTCATTATCATAGTAGTACTATTTAAATTGTACAATGTGTCTGCCACTCACATGGAGTATCTGGGTTCTGTTCTCAGTAATGTCAAGGACATTTGCTGGTGAGAAGGCTGGAATGGAGTGCATTAAGCCTCATGATGCAACAGCGGAGCTACTTGACAGTAAAGCATCAGCTAAAAGGAATGGGAAACTTACAATAGTTTGGAGAGCGGACTGCATCAGAAAGATGTCACTGCTGGAGAATGATACAGCAGCTAGTCAACAGTGAATGGCCCATCAGAACCAGAACGTGGAGAAGGAATTTAAAAATGAAGGACAGTCTTCAATAATGTGTACAATAAGATGTTCAACAATCATGTCCTTATGACTATCAAATTACAGACAAACACAACGAGAGAGGTACAAGAATAAAGTTCTTCAGCAAAGAAACTATGCTACAATCAATTATCATTTTTAAATGGCAGGCAAAGAAAATTATGAAAGTACTGTTTTGGAGCACTGTAGTGTGTAGAAATTAAGGGCAAATAATATGAAACTGTATTATTAGCAACTAGAAACACTTTAGATGTGATGCAACGCAATAAGGATAAAAAGAAAGTGAATATATATAGCAAAAAAGGAAGTAGTACTGGTTAGTTGTTGTTGTGGTCTTCAGTCCTGAGACTGGTTTGATGCAGCTCTCCATGTTACTCTATCCTGTGCAAGCTTCTTCATCTCCCAGTACCTACTGCAACCTACGTCCTTCTGAATCTGCTTAGTGTATTCATCTCTTGGTCTCCATCTACGATTTTTACCCTCCAGCCTGCCCTCCAATACTAAATTGGTGATCCCTTGATGCCTCAGAACATGTCCTACCAACCGATCCCTTCTTCTAGTCAAGTTGTGCCACAAACTTCTCTTCTCCCCAATCCTATTCAATACTTCCTCATTAGTTATGTGATCTACCCATCTAATCTTCAGTATTCTTCTGTAGCACCACATTTCGCAAGCTTCTATTCTCTTCTTGTCCAAACTATTTATCGTCCATGTTTCACTTCCATACATGGCTACACTCCATACAAATACTTTCATAAACGACTTCCTGACACTTAAATCTATACTCGATGTTAACAAATTTCTCTTCTTCAGAAATGCTTTCCTTGCCATTGCCAGTCTACATTTTATATCCTTTCTACTTTGACCATCATCAGTTATTTTGCTCCCCAAATAGCAAAACTCCTTTACTACTTTAAGTGTCTCGTTTCCTAATCTAATTCCCTCAGCATCACCCGACTTAATTCAACTACATTTCATTATCCTCGTTTTGCTTTTGTTGATGTTCATCTTATATCCTCCTTTCAAGACACTGTCCATTCCGTTCAACTGCTCTTCCAAGTCCTTTGCTGTCTCTGACAGAATTACAATGTCATTGGCAAACCTCAAATTTTTATTTCTTCTCCATGGATTTTAATACCTACTCCAAATTTTTCTTTTGTTTCCTTCACTGCTTGCTCAATATAGAGATTGAATAACATCAGGAAGAGACTACAACCCTGTCTCACTCCCTTCCCAACCACTGCTTCCCTTTCATGCCCCTCGACTCTTATAACTGCCATCTGGTTTCAGTACAAATTGTAAATAGATTTCGCTCTCTGTATTTTACCCCTGCCACCTTCAGAATTTGAAAGAGAATATTCCAGACAACATTGTCAAAAGCTTTCTTTAAGTCTACAGATGCTAGAAACGTAGGTTTGCCTTTCCTTAATCTAGCTTCTAAGATAAGTCGTAGGGTCAGTATTGCCTCACGTGTTCCGATATTTCTACGGAATCCAAACTGATCTTCCCCGAGGTCAACTTCTACTAGTTTTTCCATTCGTCTGTAAAGAATTCGCATTAGTATTTTGCAGCTGTGACTTATTAAACTGATAGTTCGGTAATTTTCACATCTGTCAACACCTGCTTTCTTTGGGATTGGAATTATTATATTCTTCTTAAAGTCTGAGGGTATTTCGCCTGTCTCATACATCTTGCTCACCAGATGGTAGAGTTTTGTCAGGACTGGCTCTCCCAAGGCTGTCAGTAGTTCTTATGGAATGTTGTCTACTCCCAGGGCCTTGTTTCGACTCATGTCTTTCAGTGCTCTGTCAAACTCTTCACGCAGTATCATATCTCCCATTTCATCTTCATCTACATCCTCTTCCATTTCCATAATATTGTCCTCAAGTACATCGCCCTTGTATAGGCCCTCTATATACTCCTTCCACCTTTCTGCTTTCCCTTCTTTGCTTAGAACTGGGTTTCCATCTGAGCTCTTGATATTCATACAAGTGGTTCTCTTTTCGCCAAAGGTCTTCTTAATTTTCCTGTAGGCAATGTCTATCTTACCCCTAGTGAGATAAGCCTCTACATCTTTACATTTGTCCTCTAGCCATCCCTGCTTAGCCATTTTGCACTTCCTGCCGATCTCATTTTTGAGACATTTGTATTCCTTTTTGCCTGCTTCACTTTTGTATTTTCTCCTTTCATCAATTAAGTTCAATATTTCTTCTGTTACCCAAGAATTTCTACTAGCCCTCGTCTTTTTACCTACTTGATCCTCTGCTGCCTTCACTACTTCATCCCTCAAAACTACCCATTCTTCTTCTACTGTATTTCTTTCCCCAATTCTTGTCAACTGTTTCCTTATGGTCTCCCTAAAACACTGTACAACCTCTGGTTTAGTCAGTTTATCCAGGTCCCATCTCCTTAAATTACCACCTTTTTGTAGTTTCTTTAGTTTTAACCTACAGTTCATAACCAATAGATTGTGGTCAGAGTCCACATCTGCCCCTGGAAATGTCCTACAATTTAAAACCTGGTTCCTAAATCTCTGTCTTACCATTATATAATCTATCTGAAACCTGTCAGTATCTCCAGGCTTCTTCCATGTATACAACCTTCTTTTATGATTCTTGAACCAGGTGTTAGCTATGATTAAGTTGTGCTTTGTGCAAAATTCTACCAGACGGCTTCCTCTTTCACTGCTTACCCCCAATCCATATTCACCTACTACGTTTCCTTCTCTCCCTTTTCCTACTGACGATTTCCAGTCACCCATGACTATTAAATTTTCATCTCCCTTCACTATCTGAATAATTTCTTTTATTTCATCATACATTTCTTCAACTTCTTTATCATCTGCTGATCTTGTTGGTATGTAAACTTGTACTACTGCGGTATGCGTGGGCTTCGTATCTATCCTGGCCACAATAATGCATTCACTATGCTGTTTGTAGTAGCTTACCCGCATTCCTATTTTCCTATTCATTATTAAACCTACTCCTGCATTACCCCTATTTGATTTTGTGTTTATAACCCTGTAGTCAAATGACCAAAAGTCTTGTTCCTCCTGCCAGTGAACTTCACTAATTCCCACTATATCTAACTTTAGCTTATCCATTTCCCTTTTTAAATTTTCTAACCTACCTGCCTGAAGAAAATTTATCTAATCTGAAGGGGCAAAATAGTAAAATAATACATGCTGCACCAGTTACTGTGACAAAAAATGTGTTAGCATAGGGGAGCAAAATGGAATGGTGTAACACGATTGACAAAAATATCACAGACTACTGAAAATGTAAGATATAGCAGGTAGACACAGGAGAAAAAAAATGAAGGGAAGTATAAAATTAAATAACACAAAAAGCCATAATATTGTTATTCATTAGATATAGCATTTTACTCTGAAGTACCAAATACACTGATTCAGAATTGTCCTTACTTTATTTTTAAGACAAAACTAAAACCTAGCACAAGTAAACTTCCAAGTACTAAAGATACTATCTGTGCTGTGGTGCATATTTCGGGGAACCAGGTACTAAGTTTTCTTCAAGGTAAAAAAATATAATAATAATAATAATAATAATATAAATCACAAGAAAATCTTCCCAAACAGAATAAAAGTTGCAAAAATATGCTAGTTGCATGTTTAATCAAGAAACATTCATAAAATTAATTTCTTCAAATTTAGAATCTCAAAGAACCATGCAATAGGTGAAGTGCACAACACAAATTACTTTGAAGATTTAGAATATTTTGTGTACTCACCAGCTCACTGAGTCTTTTCATATAATTGTTGTAATGTTCAAGAGTCTGGCAATGTTGTTCTGCTTGTTCATACTCCAGGAAAAATTTATGACACATTCTACATCTCAGCCCCAGAGTCCACTTTAGAAGCGACCTGCCTGAGAAAAAGAACCAGTCAGTTTGATTACAGTGAAATATTAACAGAAACACTGAGTTAAAATCTATGAATTGTTTAGGAATAAAGGAGATGACTCGCCAAAAGGCAGAAGCGCTGCTTTGTTGACAGGTACACAAACAAAAGGTACAGAGCTTTTCTAGCTTTCAGAATGAAATTCCTTTTTCAAGCTGTAGGAGAAACATGCATGTGCGTGCGCACGCCCCCCCCCCCCCCCCACACACACACACTCACTCTCCTGTCCCTCTGCACTGTGCTCTCGGTCAACTCAACTACCAGCTCTTCTTTCCTGGCCCACGGTGAGAGTACGGATGTGAGGTGAGGGTGCAGGGTGAGTTGGGTGAGGGATGGAGAGAGGCAGTGGGAGGCAGGGAGGGGGTTGGGGAGAAGCGTCTAGTGGCTGGGGGAAAGTGGGGAGTTGTCTGTGGGCTAGCTAGGGATGCAGGTGTAGGAGGCAGGTGGCAGACGGCTGGGAATGGGATTCCACAGACTAGTGCATGAGCTCGCAGCACACAACTAGCTGACATGTATTGGGAGGGCGTACTCACTGTTTGAGAATAACAAATTATTTAGGAATAAAGGACTGGTTGAGAATAATGAATTATTTAGGAGTGTTTGTGTGCATGTTTCTCCAACAGCTTGAGAAAGAAATTTCATTCCAAAAGCTAGCTAAGCTCTGTACCTTTTGTTTGTGTACCTGTCAATGACGCAGCACTTCTGCCTTTTGGTGAGTCATTTCCTTTATTCCTAAATAATTCGTTAGTCTCAACCAGAACTGATCCGAGATAAACTGCAACTGTTTTTACATTTCTTAGAAAATCATGTAATTTGACTTTATTACACAATTTCAGTGATGAAATGTTACACCATTTTTTTGCTTTATCGTAAGAAAGACTTAATTCTACAATGGGCACATGTGATATATGAATACCCAGAAAAATGCTGAATTTTAAAGAGCCCAGGAGGTTATAAACAATCAACAGGCACACTTTACTGCTGTTGTCATTACTGTTGCAACTAAAGTTTTCATAAAAACTAGAAGAGACACCAATCACACCAAAAATTACATGTCACAAATGATGTGCTGACAAAGAAACACAGTATTCATCGAAAACACAAGGTGATTATATAATGGAGAAAACAGAAAATAATGCAAACAATGAAATATATTATCATGCAATATGCAGATAGCTCTTTAAGCCTTTCATCATACTGACATCAGCTTCGTAGTACTTGCTACTGCCATACACTTCACAGTGATTTATGGAGTATAGATGTAGATATAGAATTGCGGTATTCAGCCATAACCTACCCAGTGATGTAAAGAAATGAGTAGACAGTAAAATTAACTATAAAAACAAGCTGTGATCATATCTGAATGTGTAACAGTACTGTGGGTATGCTACAAGCCATCTGATTGTATGTGGTGGAGGGTACTTGTGACACCTCTAACTGATACCCCTTTCCCTGTTCCATTTCTGAATGGTGCATAAGAAGAATGAGTATTCTCAAAGTGGTCATTTCTTGTGATGTACACAGGAGGAAGCAATATATTGTGTGGTAAGTACTTTCTTTGTAGTTCAATAATAAACCTCTCTGTGATGCAGAATGCCTCAGGACTAATGCCAAAAGATGATATATCTATAAGAAAACTCTAAAAGAAGAGATCATTCTGGGGCATAGAAGGAAAAAAAGCTAGTGGAGGACGCCACAAGAGACCCATACATCGCATTAAGCCCCAGAAAATGAGCTGAAACACATTACATCGATATGAAAGAATGGGAGACACACTTTGACAATGTACTGAACAAGGAAGGACAACAGGGCAGACAGGATGCAATGGTACAAGCAACTGTGGAATGGATCCAAATGGCCACAGAAGAGGTCAAAGATGCTATTAACAGCACAAAGAACAAAAAGGCTGCAGGCCCTGACAGGCTTTATAGTGAATATTTAAAAGACACTGCCCGAATACTAATGCCAATGTGGACAAAACTTTACAATAGGTGCATAGAAACAGCCTCCATTCCAGAATAGTGGAGACAGTCAATAGTACAAGTGCTGTATAAAGGGAATGGAGACCCCAAAGACCCTAGCAAATACAGAGGCATATAGCCCTAGATAATTTACCTTTCAAAGTATTCAGAAAAGTAATAACAGAAAGAATAAAGTAAACAATAGATGAATACCTACCCAAAAGCCAAATGGGATTTAGGAAACGAAGATCAGCAATAAAACCCCTGCTAAAGAGAGTATGGGAAGCCATTGAAGATGGGTGAAAGTTTTATGTAGTATTTATAGACTTCACAATTGTCTTTGACTTTATAAACAGAAAATTAATGGCCAAAAAACTAGAGGAAACCCTAAATGAAAACAACGTATTGACATTAACGATAACTGCAATATTGCGATGGAACGAAATAAGGATCTTGGACAACTTCCCCCTATCAGAGCTGATACTCTAATCAGAATACTTCAGGGAGACTCACTGAGCCCTCTGTTGTTTATCCTTGCCACAGAAGAAATTGTAAGAATACCCTAATGGGAGGGTGTAATCTTACATGCACATGCAGATGATATTGTAATAGGCGAGAAGGACATTGAAAAAAGTTACAAGGAGCAATAAACTGTCAGAAAATGAGGTATAGGTCAACAAGACCTTCATCAAACACACACACACACACACACACACACACACACACACACACACACACACACCAGAAATGTAACTTACACGCTCATGACCACAATTTCTTGCTGCTGAGGCCACACTGCGAACAGCAGCTCAGAATGGGAGATGAAACTGGGTGGTGGGGTTAGGGAGGAGGCTAAGGCAGGGATGGGGAGGGTTAGCGGGGTAGGGATGCAGGACAGTAAAGTGATGTCTGTGGAAGCATACAAGGACAAAGTGGAGAGAGGGTAGGGCAGCTAGGTACAGTTGGGACGTTAGACAGAGGGCGAGGGAGGGTTTGTGAAAAAGGAGAGAGATAAAAAGGCTGTGGGTGCATTGGTGGAATAGAGAACAGTATAGTGCTGGAATGGGAACAAGGAAGGGCTACAGGATGAGGACAAAGACAAACAAAGGTTGAGGCCAGGGGGGTGTCTTGAAAGTAGGATATATTGCAGGGAGAGGTCCCACCTCAGCAACTGAGAAAAGCTGGTGCTCGTGGGAAGGATCCAGATGGCACAGGCTATGAAGCAATCATTGGAATGAAGAAAATTGTGTTTGGTGGCATGCTCAGCAGTGGGGTCGTCCAGCTGTTTCTTATCCACAGTTTGTTGGTTACCATCCTTGCAGACAGACAGCTTGTTGGTTGTTATAGCCATGTAGAATGCAGCTCAGTGGTTGCAGCTCAGCTTGCAGATCACATGACTGGTTTCACAGGTAGCTCTACATGATGGGATAGGTGATACTTTTGACCGGACCAGAGTCGGTGGTCGTGGGAGGATGTACGGGACACGTCTTGCCTATTACAGGGATGTGAGCCATGAGATATGGGGTTGGGAGTAGAAATTGTGTTGGGATGGATGAGGATATTGTGTAAGTTTGGTGGGCAGCAGAATACCACTGTGGGAGTTGTGGGAAGAGTAATGGGTAGCACAGTCCTCATTTCAGGGCACAATGAGAGGTAGTCGAAACCCTGGAGGAGAATGCTCCTCTGTGGCTGGACGGTGGGACTTTGGAGGTGGTGGGAGACTGGAACGATAAGGCATGGGAGATTTGTTTTTGTACAAGGTTGGGAGGATAATTACGGTCTGTGAAGGCCACAGTGAGGTCCTTGGTGTATTTTGAGAGTAACTGCTCGTCACTACAGATGCAACGACCAAGGTAGCTAGGCTGTGTGGAAGTTACTTCTTTAGTGTGGAATTGGTGGCAGCTTTTGAAGTGAAGTTATTGCTGGTGGTTGGTAGGTTTGATAATGACAGATGTACTGATGCAGCCACCCTTGAGGTGGAGGTCAACAGTGAGGAAAGTGGCTTGTCAGGTTCAGTGAGGAAGGTGGCTTGTCAGGTTGAGCGAATGGGGGAGAAGATGTTTAGGTTGTGGAGGAATGAAGATAGGATATCCTCACCCTCGACCTAGATCATGAAGATGTTATCAATGAATCTGAACCTGGTGAAAGGTCTGGGTTTCTGGGTGTTTAGGAAGGATTACTCTAGATGGCCCATAAAGAGGTTGGCATTGGATGGTGCCAAGGAAGTGCCGATAGCCATCCCCTGGATTTGTTTGTAGCTAATGCCTTCAAAGGAGAAGTGATTGTGTGTGAGGATCTAGTTGGTCCTGGTGATTAGGAAGGTGGTTGTAGGCTTGGAATCCATTGGACAATGCCACCTCAAAAAACTTTCCACCCTTTTCATTTCCTGCTCCTGCCTTGGACTACCACTACCCACTTCCTATACAACAGCCTCCAAACCTCCCTCACATCATGTCATAGCTGACAAACAATACCTGCAGACTTACTACATTTACCTCGCCCTCAAAAACTCCCTCCCATTACCATACAGAATCTGAAACTAAACAGACCTGAAACATAGTCATGGTCCTTTCCTCCAAAAGCCTTAGCCCTGCAGAAGTATCAATCCTTTCCACAGGCTTCTTCTTTTGCCTCATTCCCAAATTCAATCATGCAGGACTTGTTAAAGATCTTCTCTCCTTCTTCTGGTCCCTACAGTAGAAAAACTTTTTCTCCACCCATCCTACCAATCACGTTCAACCAAAGACCAATTTTGAGCCCTGCCTGAATCAGTTGACTCTGCCATCAAATCGTGATCCACCCCCACTACTCACCAAATCACCCTCTGCTAACTTTCCAGAATTTCTTAACCTCGAACCTTGCCTCATCATCATGCCCCAAATTCCTCCACATGCAAACTAAACTTACATCATGGAAAGAACCACAATTCACCATCTAAAAACTTATCCTAACCTTATAATCCTACCTGCTGACAAAGACTCCAACATCATTCTTTTGAACCGCATGGATAACCTGGTGGAAGGGCTCCACCAGCTGTCAGATTCATCCACCTACAAACCCTGCCAGAGTGACTCCATTCCAGAAATCCAGCAGGACCTCCTGTCTCTCCTCAAATCCTTAGGCCCATCCCAGAACCTCACCCCAGAGTCCATATCTCTACTTACCCCTACCACTCCCTGCACCCCCACCTTCTTCATGCTTCCTAAAGTTCATAAACCCAACCACCCAGGATGAGCCATTGTGGCCAGTGGCTGTGCTCCAACTGAGAAAATCTCTGTTCTTGTAGACCAACACCTTCAACCTATTACCCAGAACCTATCCTCCTATATATATGAGAGCAACCATTTCCTCGATCGACTCTCCACAGTTCCTGTTCCTTTACCACATGATACCCTGCTCATCATTACTGATGCCACCTCCCTTTACACTAACATCCCTAATGTCCCCATCTTTCCCAATGACTGACTCTATCCCCACCCACAATTAATTCTCCTTTGAAGGCACTACTTGTAAACAAATTCAGGGTACAGCTAAGGGCACTCACATGGCACCATCCTTCCTAAACACCCTGAATCCCAAACCCCTCACCTGGTTCAGATTCACTGATGATGTCTTCATGATCTGGATTGAAAGTGAGAACATCCTATCCACGTTCCTCCACAACCTAACACCTTCTCCCGCATTTGCTTCAACTGGTCCTATTCAACTGAACAATCCACCATCCTTGTTGTCGGACTCCACCTCAAAGATGGGTACATCACTATCTCTGTCCATATCAAACCTAACAACCACCAGCAATACCTCCACTTTGACAGCTGCCACCCATTCCATACCAAGAAACCCCCTTCCAACAGCCTAGCCACCTGTGGCCATTGCTGTAATTCCCTTATTTCCCTCGAAAATACACAAAGGGTCTCACTGAGGCCTTCACATACTGTAATTATCCTTTAAACTTTGTAGAAAAACAGATCACCCATGCCTCACCTCTCCAGTCACCCTCCACCTCCAAAGGTTGCACCGTCACAGCCTTTGTGACTCAGTAGCACTGAGGATTGGAGCAACTGAATAATATTGTAGAACAAAAGCAAACTGGTGCTTTTCATTTATTATTATAATGTTGTTCTACCAAGAACCGACGGAAGATTCTGTTAGTATGAATCACATTCTTTGCCAGGGTTTTGACTACATCTCATCGTGCCCTGAAATGAGAAATGTCTTCCTCAATACCCTTCCCACCCCTTCCACAGTGGTATTCCACCACCCACCGAACCTACACAATATGCTCATCCATCCCTACACAACTCCTGCTCCCAACCTCTTATCTCATGCCTCACATCCCTGTAATAGACCAAGATGGAAGACCTGTCCCATACATCCTCTCATCACCACATACTCCAGTCCGCTCAAAGGCATTACCTGCCCCATCATGACAAGGCTACCAATGAAACCATTCATGCGATCTACAAGCTGAGCTGCAACCACTGTGCTGCATTCTACATGGTTATGACAATCAACAAGCTGTATATTGGCATGAATGGCCACAGACAAGCTGTGGACAAGAAACAGCTGGACCATCCCACTGCTGGGCACACCGCCCAACATAAAATTCTTCATTCCAGTTACTGCTTCACAGCCTGTGCCATCTGGATCCTTCCCACCAACACCAGCTTTTCTGAATTGAACAGGTGGAAACTCTCCCTGCAATACATCCTCTGTTCCCATAACCCTCCTGGTCTCAACTTTCGTTAGTCTTTGTCCTTACCCCTGTAGCCCCTTCCCTGTTCCCATACCAGCACTACACAGTCCTCTATTCCACCAATGCACCCACAGAATTTTTAGTTCTTTCCTTTTCCACTACCCCCCCCCCCCCCCCCCGCCCTCTGTCTAAACTCCTAACTGCACCTAGCTGCCCTACCGTCTTTACATCTCGTCCCTGTATACTCCCTAACAGCACTTTACCGTCCTCCATCCCAACCCTGCTAAACCTCCTCCTCTCTGCCTCAGTCTCCTCCCTACCCCCACCACCCAGTTGCATCTCCAATCATGCACTGCTGCTTGTAATGTCGCCTCAGCAGCCAACCAGCCAGAGACTGTGTGTGTGTGTGTGTGTTTGTTCTATCTCTGACAAAGGCCTTGTTGGCCGAAAGCTCATTTTGTGACAGTTTTTTGTTGTGCCTATCTGCGACTCCGCATCTCCGCTGCATGGTGAATAGCAACTATCCTTTTCATAACATAGTTATACGTCCTGTATTTTCCATTGTTGAAGAAACAATAAATGATATGGACAACTTGTGCATCTAACACAGCCTCAAAACAAATGTGGCCAAAACAGAAATGATGGTGCTCTGAAACTGAGGAAGAGCACCTGCATCAGGTGAGATCTCCATATGGGAGAGAAAACTGAGAATTGTACCAGACTTCAGGTACCTAAGGGTACAATACAAACAACTGCAAAATGTTTCACAATGGTTGTAACAGATAAAGCAATGCAGACAACAATGGCTATGCATGAGAGCCAAAATCTTCCCAACACTGATGAATGACATAGAAATTATTGGACCACATCTCACAGTGAAAAAGCTAACGACACTAGAAAGAGTAAAGGTGACCTATATAAAGAATACAATTGGAGTGTTCAAAACAACACAATCCAGACTATTGCACCTTCTGGCAAGGGAATCCTTCCTTGAAGACAAACCTGATGCTACCCAGCAGTAGTGCTTTGAAAAGTCTACAAAAAGCACTGAAGGAAAAAAAGGGAAGATTTACATCCAGAATTTTAAGCACAGACACCATGACTGATCAAACTTGGACAAAGGAAAACTTGGAAATGAGACACATGATAACTAGAATGGTGGTCCACAGTTTCCACCAACTTATTTGGAACAACACATCATACCATGAACCAAACACAATGTGCAAGTGTAAACTGTGTCGTCAAATATGCAAACGTTACCACATGGAACTCTGTACTAAAAAGGAGATGTTCAGTAAGTGACTATGCACACCACAATATATAAAATTTCTAATTTTGTGTGTTATCATCATTGTACATCGAACTTGTATGGCTATTTGGCTGCAATAAACTTATTATTACAATGCCTCTCTTGTAGCATCTGCCACTGGAGTTTGTTGATCATCTCTGTAACGCTCTCGCATTGACCAATGACTCTGTGATGAAATGCACCACTGTTTGTTGGATCTTCTCTCTCTCTTTCATCAGTCCCACCAGGCAAGACTCCCAGACTGATGAACAGTACTCAAGAATTGGTCAAATAAGTGGCTTATAAGACACTTCTTTCATGGATGAGTTACATTTCCTCAAGATGCTTCCTATCAATCTCAGTCTGGCACCTGCTTTTCCCACTACTCGTTTAAAATGGCCGTACCACTTAAGGTCACTCTGGATAGCTACTCCTAGATATTTTATAGTAGATACTGTTTCCAGAAGTTTGTCATCAACAGTGTAGTTGTACAGCAGAGAGTTTCTTTTCCTATTTATATGCAGTATGTTACATTTATTCACATTAAGGTCAGCTGACAGAGCCTGCACATTTATCAATCCTCTGCAGGTCATTCTGCAAACTGATACTGTCTTCTAGCATTACTACTTTCTTACAGACAATCGTATTAACTGCAAATAGCCTTAAAGAGATTGCAATGGTTTCTACTAGATCATTTATATACGAGGGGCGCTTGAAAAGACCGTGCAAAGTCCAAGACATGGTACCACCGGCACATTTCAAGGTAATGTTTAGGTAATAGCATCTTTGGAAAGAATGCACACCAAGTTCCAGCCATCTGGGTCTATTTCTTTGTGTTTGGCATTCGTGTGAATCAAGGAAGTCAAGTGATTGTTAAAAAATGGACGAAGAAGAATTTCATTTGGTGATTAAACATTACTTTATGAAAGGCAAAACGCCTCAGGAGACTAAAGAGAAGCTTGATAAACATTACGGTGACACTGCACCTTTGATTAGGACAATTTATAAATGGTTTCAAAATTTTCGGAGTGACCATGTGGGCACAAGAGATGCTGAACATTCTGGACGCCATGTGGAGGTTACAACTCCAGAAATCATTGATGAAATCATTGATAAAATCCATGATATGGTGATGGATGACAGAAGAGTTAAGGTGCGTGAGATTGCTAGTGCTGTGGGTATCTCAAATGAATGGGTACGTAACATTTTGCATAAACATTTGGACATGAGAAAGCTATCAGCAAGATGGGTTCTGCAATTGCTCACGCTTGACCAAAAACAGAATCATGTCAATTGTTGCAAGGATGATTTGCAGCTGTTCAGGAAGAGTCCATAGGACTTTAAGCATCATTTTGTCACTGTGGATAAAACATAGATAGATTACTATATTCCTGAGACCAAACAACAATCTAAACAATGGGTTACCAAGGGATAATCTGCACCAAAAAGGCGAAGTCCAGTTCATCGCCTGGAAAGGTTATGGCGACTGTCTTTTGGGATTCACAAGGGATAATCCTCATCGACTATCTGGAAAAGGGTAAAACTATTACAGGTGCATATTATTCATTATTTTTGGACTGTTTGGAAACCGAGGTGCAAGAAAAATGCTGACGATTGGACTGCAGAAGAGTCCTTTTCCATCAAAACAATGCACCAGCACACACCTCAGCAGTTGTGGTCACAAAATTAATGTAAATAGGATTCCAACTCATTTCACATCCCCCCTATTCTCCAGACTTGGTTCCCTCGGAATACTGTTTGTTCCCCAATTTGAAGAAATGGCTGGCAGGACAAAGATTTTATTCAAACTAATAGCTATTTTGCAGACTTGGACAATTCCTATCATTCGGAAGGGATCAAGAAATTAGAACAGCGTTGGACAAAGTGTATAAGTCTAAAAGGAGACTATGTCGAAAAATAAAAAAAAGGTTTACCCCAAACACGTAAGTAGTTTTTATTTCTGCACAGACTTTTCAAACACCCCTCGTACATTGTAAACAGCAACAGTCCTATGACACTCACTAGGTGTACTCCCAAAATTATCTTTACATATATCAACTTTGTTCCATTCAAAGCGACATGTTGAGTTCTATCTGCAAGGAAGGTCCAGTCACAAGTCTGATTCGATACTTGATAAGCTCTTATCTTTTCACCAAACAGCAGTGCAGGACAGGGCCAAATGCCTTCCTGAAGGCAAGGAACACAGAAACTACCTGAATGCCATTGTCTACAGCATCATGTATCTCGTGGAGGAATGGAGATTTTTTTTATTCTCCAAAATAATTCTTGAGCATATAGGCCTCTAATTATATGCTTCTGTTCTATGACCGTTCTTGAAAACGGGAATGACTCGAGTTTCTTTCCAGTCACTACATACTTTGTTACTCTAGTGAACTACATTAATTGAACTGCTACTGGAAGTGGAGCAAGTTCTTTTGCATAATGTTTGTAGAATCTTACAGGTATATCACCTGGTTCTGATGCCTTTCTGCTACTAAGCGATTGTAGTTGCTTTTCTATTTCATGATCAGTTATCTCTGATTCTACCATTTCAACATTCGTACACTGATTGAAAGCAGAGAGCCTATTAAATCTTCCATGGTTAAACAACTTTGGAAGATCAAATTCAGTATTTCGTCCCCCTCTTTGCTATCTCCCTTTTCTGTGCTAGCATGGTCCCTGAGTGACCAATTAATTTTCAAATGCTTGCTGATTTCACGTGAAACCAAAACCTCTTAGGATTTTTAGTCAGATTAATTGACAAAATTTTACTTTCAAAGTCACTGAACGCTTGTCTCATTGTTCACCTTCCACTCATTTTCATTTCGTTTGGCTTTGATTTGTCAGCTGGGTTTTAACTTCTCTTGGATCTGTGATGAAGCTCTCTTTGCTTATGCAGCAGTTCTCTAACATGGTTATTAAACCATGCCGGGACTTTCCCGTGCCTTAAGACATTGCTCAGTACACACATATCGAAGGCCAATGAAGAATGCTTTTAAATTTTTTCCAATTGTGCTCCACAACTTCGTCATCATCTCTTGACTACTCAAATACTCTGCAATTTGTTTATCTACATTTTTTAACATTCGTTGTAATACATGTAGTCAGTTGCTATCACAGCTTTCCGATCGCTGATATCTTCCTCTTTGTTAACTGATTTGACAAGTTCAGGTCCATTTGATTTTAGGAGGTCTAAGATGTTACCTTCATGAGTTGGTTCTCAATTACCTGCTCAATGTAATTTTTGGACAAGACATTCTGAATAATGTCACACAAATTGCCTGTCTCTGGAACCCATTTTTGATAGCATGACTCTCCCAATCTATACCTGGCACATTGAAGTCACTCCCCATTATCGGCAACATCAGTTCTCTCTGAAGCGTTCTACCACCACAGCTCCTGACACAGGCATTCAATTACTATTTTTGACCAACATTTGATGATTAATTTCACCCAAACTGATTCACATTTGGAATCCATGATAACATCACTAGATATTATTGAATTCTGTACTGCAATAAATATGCTGTCACTGTTGGAGGGTAACCTACCCTTACAACAAATATTACAAACTGAACTAAGGAGTTCACTGCTTTTCACTTACAGCCCCAACCAACTTTCTGTTCCTAACACTATGTGGGCATTATAGCCTTCAATAAGCGATACTAATTCTTGGACCCTCCCTTGGATGCTCCTGTAGATTAATAATATCATATTAACCTTATCTGTATCCGATCTGCAAGATCAAGAATTCTCTGAGAGAACTGTGGCTGATGTATCTTCAATCATGGCAGGCAATTCATCTCTGTTCCCAAGGGGGTGTTCCTCTAACTTAAAAAAAAACCCTGTGCCCATCACACATACTCAGCTACCATTGTAGCTGCTACTTGTTTGTAGTGCATGCCTGACCTGTCAATGAGAACCCTACAATTCTCCACCTGATAGTGAAGGTCTAGAAATTCACATCCGATACTGTCACAAAATTATCTGGGACTCTGTGTTAGATCTTCCACTCCATTCCAAACCAGAGGACTGTGATCAACCTGGGTACGATGCTACAAACAGTAAGCTTATCCTGCACCCCACGTGTGATGCTAGTTGCCTACACCAAATCAGCCACTCACTGAAAGGGACTGAGGAAGACTTCAGGAGCCAAGTGTCAACTGTTATTTGCACTGGCGTGTGCCACTATTTGCAGCCAGCGCACTTGGCAACCGCTGGCAGTGTTTCCTCCACATATGGGATGAGATCCCCTAGCAAATATTCTGAGTGCACACTGGCATTGTTTCCGGCCCAGTTTGCTATTTCCCTAAAGCCATCCTCACACAGGATAAGACAATTAAAGTTGACATAGACAGGGCATCTAATCTCGGGATAAGCATGCCTTCGGCACATGTTGAGGGTTAACATGTCATTCATAGAATGACAATACAGGAAATACATCGAGTTCAACTTCTCCGCATGTGTTGTTCCACTGCAACAAGAAAAGTGTCTTTTATCATTTTTGACTCAATGGATTGAAGTCCATGGAAGAGAAGTTGTGATGCAGTTCAATGATACTGAACAGAAGGACCCTTGTAACATTGGTATTGTATGGGGAAAAGGAAAAAAAAGTACTAATACCCCTATTAGGGAAATAAAGACCATGGAAAAATTCCAACGGGATGGGCTGGTTAACAATGATAATGATCTGTGCTCTATGCACTCTTCAGTGGCCATGGTTGGTTTTATTTGGCTTGCAAACTGCACAGCTCCTTTACAAGAATCAATGCATGTAAAATAACTGCTATTAGCGACTTTCAAAGAAGAGCGGAGAAAATCATGAAGAAGACTTTGGACTCATTAATGGCTTGAACAGCAAATTACTGTTTGAGGAACATTGCATAATGCTGCACAGCAATCTGAGATACGTACAAGTTATTCGTTAACTCAAGCAAATGTTCATCCCAAATTTGGTTTTAAATTGAATACAATTGAAGTCATTTTGTGCATGCACAATATCTATGTTCTCAGTGTTGCAATGACTACCAAAACTGTGAAATAACATATTTCATTAAACAGATTTAAAGATCGAGATTTGTTTTGTAATTTCATTCAAATGGAAGAGCAGATTTTTTTTTTCAAAGCTGCTACCTATAATTGAAAAAATATTTCCTGGCAATAAACAAGCATGAGCCAGTTCATAAGCCCACAGATAGGTATACATATTTTACAGATAGTTTCATAATAGCAAAACTGTACACTGTGTAATTTGTGTTTGCTTTAGACATAGACTAGCAATCTTGTTAAGACCTATGGCCATGGGGAAACATTCTAATCTTTAGCCTTTCAAACAAGAATTGCAGCAAATACTGTACATTACTTATAAGAAATAAATTGACTATTGAGATAATGGTCCTATTAAATGATTAAAATGGGCCCAGACTCTTTAAGGAAACACACAGGAAAAAAGGGAAAGAGATGGATGCAAACCTACTACCTTTTTCATCACAACTGAACTCATGACACTATCAACTGTGCTATAGCTGCAGCACTGCTACAATTCCCTCATATGTGGAATACAGAGTTGAAAGACTGAATCTACAGGTGTCATTATTTGATACTTAATATGCTAACTGCACCAAAAAGATGTACTTTTGATAGGTTATCATTGTGCTGTAGGAATATGTAGCTTCCTGTCATTTTATTATAACAAATTGTATCTAAAATGAAGCACTTTCGAGAAATCCTCAATTTGCTGATGCTCTGATGCAGCTTAAATTCATATCACATACTCTGCTAGGAAGAAAAAGCCACCAAATAAATATAGTTTAACATAATACATTATGGTGGCTCCTATGTTCTGCTTGTGGTGTAAAACAATGTCACATTATATTGGCCATGTTTTCCTTCACGAGGTAAAATATCTGACATGAAATTCAAAATTTCCTGCTCTACACTTCAGAGGAAAATGGAATTTCACACTGTGACAATACCAGCTCCTTGTCCACCTGTGTTTTCACATTCTGTGGAACAAGTTTGGCTACATCATCTGCCTAATATTGGAGCTCCAAATTACTAGCCTACATGACCTCTGTACTTGTCTGAACTGGGCATAAAAGTAGGCTACTGGCCAACAGAAGAGGCATCCCCTGCTGGCTCAGAAGTATTGTCAACAATGGGTAGCAACTTGTACCTGTTGCTAAGACATAAGGAGCCACCTATGTGACCCCTTCCCTCTTTTGCCTTCTGCCCAATGACATGTGAACCTTCCACTGTCCGCCACTCATTCTCGATGGACCAGTCAGATGTTGCATATTAGAAGAAGCAGCAACGAACAGGTCACTAGGGGATTACAATGGTACCAAAGTTATAGTGATTAAAATTCTTCTGGGTATTATGCCGCATCATTGCTAAAAACTAACAACAATAATAAACTAAAACCAATGTTTCAGCCGAATTGCAATGGCCTTCCTCAGGTTTTGCATGGGGATAGGTGCTTCTATTTAGTACAGACTATCGATGTCTTAATAGCCTGCACAAAAATATAAAGTTCACACATGAGACTGTAAACAATGGCACCTTGCCATTTCTGGATTTGGAAGTATACAGAGCTGCCAAAGGTAAACTGGGACACAAAGTGTACCGGAAACCAACGCACACTAATCGGTACCTGCACGCGGAGAGCCACCACCACCCAGCTCAAAAGAATTCTGTTCTGCATACGTTAACTGCCTGAGCCTACTGGATAAGTGATGAAAATAACATCAAAGAAGAATTAAAGAAGCTACAACACACATTTTGTGCCAACGACTATGATGACAGTGGTTGCCACCGCCAGACACCACACTTGCTAGGTGGTAGCCTTTAAATCGGCCACAGTCCATTAGTATACGTTGGACCCGCGTGTCGCCACTATCAGTGATTGCAGACAGAGCGCTGCAACACGGCAGGTCTAGTCTAGAGAGACTCCCTAGCAATCACCCCAGTTGTACAGCCGACTTTGCTAGCAATGGTTCACTGACTACATAGGTTCTCATTTGCAGAGACGACAGTAGCATAGCCACCCACTACGTCATTTGCTACGACCTAGCAAGGCGCCATATTCATTTACTATTCTGAACAGATAATATTGTGAATCATGTATTGTCAAGAGTGAAGTTCATCATTAATGGATTAAAGTTAAGTATCAAACTAATTACATCTGCTTTCTGAATTCTAATTCCTTGTCATGTTTCAGACCTCACGTCAGTATAGTTCTTCCCTCCTCACGCCAGCCTGCGTGAGCTAAAACGCATGCATTTCGGCCTCCTCTAGTAACATGGTGTTTGCTCTTCAGCCAACACAACATTGGCCACGAGTATAAAAACGGTGTTCTTATCTATACTACCCTGATTTAATTGTGTAATGGCTTCGCCACACTCTCCAGATGTTCTGTCCGAATTTTATCGCTTACAGAATCAGCAGATGCAGGCATTACTGGATGCCCTTTGACAGCTCGTGCAGGGTCAATGTGCAACGCAAAACGATGCAGTAGCCGCTGCTCCATCGCTAACGCAGCCACAACAAGCAGTTGCACCGACTTTCTGACCTTTTGATGCTGCACTGGAAAGCTGGACGGAGTGGTCACGCCAATTTGGATTCCATCTTGCTGCCTACACAACTCAAGGTAACGAGCGGCAGCCTTTTCTTTTGTTGTCTGTCAGGGTGCAAACCTACCATGTGATAGTCAAATTATTTCCCCGACGCAAAGTAGCAACTCTGTCCTACGAAGAAATTTTGTCTGCATTAGATGCATATTTCAAATAATCAGTCAATGTAGTTGCGAAGTGGCATACCTTCTTTCATACAAAACGTACGGGGATTAGACTAATCGGGAGTGGGTTGCAACCTTGCAAGGCCTTACTAGGGATTGTGCTTTTGAGTGTCAATGTGGACTCCCATATTCAGATACTATAGTATGTGATGCAATTGCACAGAACGTTTCTGATGTTTGTATAAGGGAACAGATTTTGAAACTAGTCAATCCCTCCCTTCAACAAGTGATGGACATATTGGATCGGCAGGACACCTGACTTTGCTCAGGAATCATTTGAAACTTCACCAGCCGTGTGTCAGGTTAACTCGCCCGCCGGGTGAGCTGCACAGAGCAGTAAACAGCATTCACGCCCGGCCGCGCCGCTGCCGTCAGTCTTTCAGCAACGTGTGCCGCGCCAGCAAGCAAATGCAATGCTCAAATCATGCCCGCGGTGCGCTACTAAACATTCGCGTGAGAATTGCCCGTCATGCCTAGCAATTTGCTTTCACTGTAATAAAAAAGGACATGTTCAGAGTGTTTGCCAAAAAAAGCTCAGGTCGGACACTAAAAACCATTCCAGGCCCTTTGCTTCATGCCGGAATCGGAATCGAACCAAGGATACTCTGGCTCGCAAAACTTTGCCCATGGAAATTCATGCCGTTCATTCCACTCCGCCCAGCACTACTCTCTCTAACAGTGACTGTGTTCGTCCCACAAATAGTGTGCGTCGACATTGACGGAACTCCCGTCGGGTCGCAAGTGATTTTGTACCAGTGTTAGTTCACATTGCATGAGACAGTATCTCTTGTCGTCAGCAGGACAATAAACTTTTTGTAAACTTGGACATTAACGGCAAAGTGATAGCATTCCAGCTTGATACCGGAGCTGCAGTTTCACTGATCAATCAAGACACTTACAAACAGCCGGGCACACCTCCGTTGCGTGCCGCAAATGTTACGTTAATTAGCTATTCAGGTCAAGAGATCCCTGTGTTAGGACAGTGCAGTCTTCTTGCAACATACACAGGACAATCAAAACTTGTGTCATTTTACGTCCTTCGTTCTTCTTCTGCAGTGAACTTCTTTGGTTTCGATTTATTTCAGTTGTTTAACTTGTAAATAGCAAATCAGGTCCTATCAGTGAACCAGACTGTGCCTTCACACAGAGTTTCTCGTCTTTGTGAGGAATTTGCAGACATTTTTGCACTGGGCCTCAGTTGCACTAAGAACTATAAAGCACATTTGGAACTGAAAGTACCAGCGCAACCGAAATTTTTCAGAGCGTGCAATGTTCCCCACGCATTGCGGGATGAGGTCGCAAACACATTACACGATTTGGAATCACAAGGTGTAATTGAAGGTGTGCAGGCTTCTCTCTGGGCATCACCCTTAGTAATTTTGCCAAAACCTTCGGCAACAGTGAATCCACAACTCATGATTGCAACTTTTTCCTTTACCCCGACCAGAAGATCTTTTTGACAAACTGTGCCCGGGTAAATATTTTTCGAAGTTAGACCTAGCAGATGCGTACTTGCAAATACCGGTGGACGAAGAATCCCAGTGCATTTTGGTGGTTAACATGCATCTTGGTTTGTATCAATTCACATGACTGCCATTCAGTTGTTCATCCGCCCCTGCATTGTTTCAGCAATATCTACAAACTGTTTGTGCATCGGTCCCTACTGCAGCAAACTATCTGGATGATATTGTGATCTCCGGAAAGAAGGAAGAAGAACATTTAGCCAATCTCAGAACATTATTTCAGGTCTTGCAACATAATGGTCTTCGCTTACGGAAGGACAAATGTGTGTTTTTTGCTTGTGACTTGCCATACCTGGGACATTTACTCAATGCCCAAGGCATACATCCCAGTCCCACACACCTCTGTGCCAGACAAGACTTGCCTTCAACGTAGAATCTGAAGCAGCTACAGAGTGTGTTGTGAAAAATCAACTATTATCACAGATATGTTCCACATGCCTCTTCCATTTCAGCTCCGCTTCATCGCTTACACCGTAAAGGTGTTCCGTTCGTCTGGACGACGGAATGCGAACGCGCCTTTCGCCGGTTGAAATCGGCGTTTCTTTCTAATATTTGCCTTACACCATTCGATCCCCAGAAGCCCCTTTTGTTGATGCTGGATGCGTTGGATTTCGGGATTGGTACTGTGCTTGCGCACAAAGATGGCTCACACGATCGCCCTATAGCCTTTGTGTCCAAATTGCTCTCGTCTGCGCAAAGAAATTATTCGCAGATCGAGAAAGAAGCATTGGCTCTCGTATTTGGTGTTACAAACTTTCGTGACTTCTTGTATGGTCATCACTTCACCATAATCACAGACCACAAACCTTTGACATCGCTTTTTCATCCAAACAAGTCTGTACCACTATCAGTGATTGCAAACCGAGCGCCGCCACACGGCAGGTCTATTCAAGAGAGACTTCCTAGCAATCACCCCAGTTGTACAGCCGACTTTGCTAGCGATGGTTCACTGACTACATACACTCTCATTTGCAGAGACGACAGTAGCATAGCCTTCAGCTACGTCATTTGCTATGACATAGTAAGGCGCCATATTCAGTTACTATTCTGAACAGATAATATTGTGAATCACGTACCATCAAGAGTGATGTTCATCATTAATGGATTAAAGTTAAGTATCAAACTAATTATGTCCGCTTTCTGAATTCTAATTCCTTGTCATGTTTCAGACCTCACGTCAGTATAGTTCTTCCATCCTCACGCCAGCCAGCATGAGCTAAAACGTGTGCATTTCGGCCTCCTCTAGTAACACGGTGTGGCTCTTCAGCCAACACAACGACGACGACATCATAAGAAAGGTAGCTAAAACCAAAGGGACAGAAGACAACAAGAAGGCAAAGGAGAGAAGCTTCCACTGGTACACTTACCATATGTAAAAGGCGTCAGTGAACGGCTAGGCAACGTCCTCTGCTGATGAGGTTTCAAACCGATTTTTTGAAGCAGTCACAGGATCCACGAAATGATAGGTTCCACCAAGGATGTAGTCAACAATCTTAACACTGCAAGTGTTTATGAACTACGGTGTGAGTGCGGAGCTGCCTACATAGGAGAAACAGGGAGACCTGTCAGCTTTCGAGTAGCAGAACACGAACGCTATGTACGATTACAACAACATAATAAATCGGCGATAGCAGAACACCACCGTGACTGTAGACAACCTATCGGGGTCCAGGAAGCTCGAGTATTGGTGAAAGAATCGTGGATACAAGAATGTAAAATACGGGAGGCGATCGAAATTATTAAGCAGCCTGACAACATCAACAGAGAAGATAGCTACAAACTCCTGGCATCCTGGCTGCCAGCCATCACAGTGCAACGGGGGCCACGAGCGATCGTGGGGCAGAAGCTACACGCGACATGGACGTATCTGCACAAACAACTGTAGACCAACTGTCAGTCCACTTCCGCGCACACCAGGAGGAAAACTTGCCGACCAGAAGCCTAACGCTGATTGGCAGACAGCTACCAATCGTTGACGACATGGACATCTATGAATAGCCTCTTTCCTTCCATATTCCCTTACGTCATATTACAGGGCCAATTAAAAGTTTTACAACACTGACGACAGACATCGATAGTCTGTAATAAATAGAAGCACCTATCCCCATGCAAAACCAGTCGTGCCCTGAGGAAGGCCGTTGCAATTCAGCTGAAACGTCGGTTTTATTTTATTATTGTTGTTAGCTTTTAGCAATGACGCGGCATAATACCCAGAAGAATTTTAATCACTATGACACCGGCCGTGGAAGCCTACGTTCTTATATCGGTACCAAAGCTGTTGCAGGTCTCATCACTGGTGCCCCAATGATACTGCAGTTTTGAGCAGTAGCCACAAGCTCTGTCGACCATGGCGAAAGCAGCTTCCAGCTCTTTGACTGCAGTCAATTTTCCTTGGGTCTGTTCACAATAAGCAGAGTTCCTATCCATGTCATACTGTGTAAAAAACTGAAGAAGATTTCAAGAAATACAAACAGTGCAGCCAGGAGTAACTGAGAAAGTACAAAGGGACCCCGCAAAAGAGATAATTACCCGACTGCAGCACTACTGGCTGTAATGTACGCACAATATAAATGAGGAGAATATACCAACATAAAAATCTTCTTTGTAGAGTTCTCACTAAAGCCTAAAATAAATATTAGTTCACTGAATGCACATGGACAGCATACAAACAGACAAACTGAAACTACCAACTGACTTCTCTAGAATGTTCAAACTACTTGGCTGTGGCACTTCACGCAACAGAGCTCTACACTACTAAAACTACGACACACACAAAACAAGAAAACTGAAACTAGCTTTCATTGTCTTTTAGACTACACTGGCGGTGATACTAATAATCACTGTTACAAAATGAAACATACAGGCTGCTAGACCGGGTGAGTCTGGAGGAACGATTGGTTGTTTGAACTGAGGGGGAGGGGGAAACCAAACAGTAAGGTCATCGGTTCCATCAGATTAAGGAAGGGTGGAGAAGGAAGTCGGCCATGCCCTTTCAAAGGGACAATTCCCACATGTGCCTGAAATGATTTAGGCAAATCATGGAAATCGTCAATCAGGATGGCTGGACACAGGTTTGGACCATCACCTCCCGAATGCAAGTCCAGTGTGATAACCACTGCACCACCTAACTGGGTTGGGATGGGGGTGTGTGTTCTAGGTGGAGAGGGGGCAAGGGGGGGTGAGGTTATAGTAATAGTGATTCTGAACAAAATGTCATATGTACATATGATTATTCCGAACAGTTTCCAAGATAGAACACATCCAACGTACATTGGTATTTATTTTTGTATTGTTCAAATGTTGTCATTGTTTACAATGTACCACAGTTATGTAGAGGAAGATGAGATGAACAGTTTGGTACTGGACACTTGTGGTCTATCAAGTCAGGAAATTACCTCAAATTGACCTATAGAAAGTCCCTAAGCTAAAATGCAAGAGTGTCACATGAGATTTGAAATACTCTCATACTCTCATCATGCAAACTATAAGTCCATAGGAAAATATTGAATAGGATCTTTTTTATGATATATAATGCAGTTTAATTTTGTAATACAACATGTTTTCACTGAAGGTACCAGTTTTTGAGTTATTGAATAAAAATGTACAAAAGTGATATTAAATGTGTTCTACCTTAAAGATGCTAGCCACCATATAGTGGAGATGCTGAGTCGCAGATAGGCACAATAAAAAGACTGTCACAAATCGCAACTCACACACACAACTGCAGTCTCAGGCCACGAGACTGCAGCTGCATTTGCGTCAGTGTGTATGTTTGTGTCTGTCATCTAATTCTGATGAAGGCCTTACAGGCTGAAAGCTATATTTGTGACGATCTTTTTGTTGCACCTGAGTGCGACTTAGCATCTCTGCTACATGGCGAGTAGTAACTTTCTTTTTCATAATATTGTTACATTCCATCCTGGATTTTCTGTCTTGGAAACCATTTTAAATAGGGCATACGTCCACATGAAGCTTTTTATTCAGAATCACCAATACTATCACTCCTCAAAGCATGTATCTTTCCTCCTGACTCATGCTGTTTAAGTGTTAGCTCACTGAACACAAGTAGACAGCACACAGGAAGATAACGAAATGAGGGTAGAAAGATGCTGAAAATATGTAAATAACAAAATAATAAAAAATGGAATGTAATTTAAGAAATAATATAAATGGTCAGCATGTTGCCATACTTTTCACTGAGAATGTGTACTAGAACTGTAAAACTAACTCATTCTGCAACACGTCGAGAGGTCACTATTATGATCCTCGGTACATACTTTTGTAGCTCCCAATTAGATTACAAAAGTTATTTACTAATGCTTGTAGATTACACTGAAACACGAAACAAGTGATGCATTGATCATAAATACTACTGAATTCATGTTGTGCTGCTGCCAACTGTTGTAGTCCTAGACAGTTCACAGATAAATAAGACTTATTATTATCACTTGTAGAATACACTGCAAATAAAACAAATGATGATGCACTATTCATAGGCGTAATTGTCTAGGACTATAAATGAAAACAATATGTAGTAGCACATGTTGAATTACATTGCTGCGAGGTGGAAAAAAATCACGTAGCTGAATGGTATTAATAGCAGTAGGTGGCTTCACAATACCCAGATCCTAAGCATGCCCGGTCATAACACAAAACAGTCCACAAAATAACTGGCATATAGCAGATTTCTCAACAATACTTCAGTTGGCTGTAGAAATGAACACATTCATTTGTGGACAGAAGTGAGGTTTGTCTAGTGTCTGCTTGATATTAAATTGTCATGCTGGCAGACTCACTTGACTGCTGGCTGGACACCCTATGTTGTTCTGCCAGACATAGATGTAGTGTAGCTTATCAATTGTATGTCATCATCCATCAAAACATCCAGTGGGATTACAAGATATAGAACTAAATAATTAACTCCTATGAGCTAGGACATTTCAGATCTGAATCAAAGTTATAGGAAAGCAACAGGGAAAAGCAAACTCACTGTTATTGCTAACTGTACACATATTTAGAAAATCCACAGAAATAATGTTAAGTCAATGGAGATACAAATATGGGGAATGGAGAGGGGAGTGAAGTGGGAGTGGACGAGAAGAAATAAGATGGATGGAGGGATTGGAACAAGCAATGAGTGGAAATGAGGACATTTGTACATTTTTGTATCATGTCTGAGACACCTTGGGAAAATCAAGTGCCCTAAATAGCCAGAAATAAATGAAATTTATTTATACCCAAACTGGATACTATAAAACACTCATTCAGAATTGAATACACACTACGAGGTGCATTCAAGTTCTAAGGTCTCCGATTTTTTTTCTCCGGACTGGAAAGAAATAGAAACATGCGCATTGTTTTAAAATGAGGCCGCATTCATTGTCAATACGTCCCAGAGATGGCAGCACCGTGCGGCAGATGGAATTTTACCGCCAGTGGCGAGAATGAGAACTGTTTTAAATACTTAAAATTGCGACGTTTTCCTTACTTGAACAGCGTGCAATCATTCGTTTTCTGAATTTGCGTGGTGTGAAACCAATTGAAATTCATCGACAGTTGAAGGAGACGTGTGGTGATGGAGTTATGGATGTGTCAAAAGTGCGTTCGTGGGTGCGACAGTTTAATGAAGGCAGAACATTGTGTGACAACAAACCGAAACAACCTCGGGCTCGCACAAGCCGGTCTGACGACATGATCGAGAAAGTGGAGAGAATTGTTTTGGGGGATTGCTGAATGACTGTTGAACAGATCGCCTCCAGAGTTGGCATTTCTGTGGGTTCTGTGCACACAATCCTGCATGACGACCTGAAAATGCGAAAAGTGTCATCCAGGTGGGTGCCACAAATGCTGACGGACGACCACATGGCAGCCCGTGTGGCATGTTGCCAAGTGATGTTGGCGCGCAACGACAGCATGAATGGGACTATCTTTCCGTCGGTTGTGACAATGGATGAGACGTGGATGCCATTTTTCAATCCAGAAACAAAGCGCCAGTCAGCTCAATGGAAGCACACAGATTCACCGCCACCAAAAAAATTTCGGGTAACCGCCAGTGCTGAAAAAATGATGGTGTCCATGTTCTGGGACAGCAAGGGCGTAACCCTTACCCATTGCGTTCCAAAGGGCACTACGGTAACAGGTGCATCCTATGAAAATGTTTTGAAGAACAAATTCCTTCCTGCACTGCAACAAAAACGTCCAGGAAGGGCTGCGCGTGTGCTGTTTCACCAAGACAACGCACCCGCACATCGAGCTAACGTTGCGCAACAGTTTCTTCGTGATAACAACTTTGAAGTGATTCCTCATGCTCCCTACTGACCTGACGTGGCTCCTTGCGACTTTTGGCTTTTTCCAACAATTAAAGACACACTCCGTGGCCGCACATTCACCAGCCGTGCTGCTATTGCCTCAGCAATTTTCCAGTGGTCAAAACAGACTCCTAAAGAAGCCTTCGCCGCTGCCATGGAATCATGGCGTCAGCGTTGTGAAAAATGTTTATGTCTGCAGGGTGATTACGTCGAGAAGTAACGCCAGTATCATCGATTTCAGGTGAGTAGTTAATTAGAAAAAAAATTGGAGGCCTTAGAACTTGAATGCACCTCGTATTTGGTTCAATTCCACGGATGTTACACAGGGAGACTTCTTACAAGGGCAACATCTGGGCAGCCATATCAGTGGAGAGCAGTAGGGCTTGAGAATAGGCCAGGAGAGAGTTTCTGGCAAGACGGAAGCTTGTAGCCGGTTGGAGGTAGACATGGCTGCTGCATAGAGATGGTTGCCTTGGACAGACCAATGGCAGAGTAGGGAGCGATGGCGAGCTGCACACAGATGGGCTACAGGTGCAGCAGATGTAGAGGCCAGTGTGGAGAACTTTGATGAGATGCCGAGTGATGACTTGGGCTGGAGGACTGAGTGTAGGCATTGGGGGCCAGTGTTGAATGAGATGCAGAGTGAAGGCTCAGAACATAGCCTGGAGTGAAGACATCAGTGATTGATATGGTGAACTTGGATGGTATGTGGAGTGAAGTGCTGGGCAATGGGAGGTATGATTTACGGGCTGGTGATTGCCATCGGGGTTTTGGTCTGTAGTGACCTCTGATATGCAATGGCTCTTGTTGGCTGGGCAGCACCCATTATAGCAGATGTATGTGTGTGTTTGGATCTGATGGGTGCCCAACGGCTAGGTCATCAGTGCCCTTACACTTATGAAAGCAAACGAATGTGGAGATGAACTAAAAATGTTTGTACACGCATGCACTCGAAATGACCACACAGTCCCTCTGTATCACATGCTCTCTCACATGCATTAAAACAAATTAGGAGGGAAGAGAGCTAATCAAGGAATTAAAACACAGAGAAAACAAAACACGGAAGAACTAAAAGAAAAGCACAGGGGAATGTGAATGGTTGACCACTTACAAAAAACTAGGCTGAGCCAGCCACCCTTCGACACATTAAGAACACCCCCCTAAAAGCTTGTTAAAAACGTTGGACAATTCACCACATTCGTTTGATCATTACATAAAATAGACAGCAGATCCACTGGCAAATCCATCGCAGTCTGCTGGTCGGCATATGCAGTCCAATAAAATGTGCTCACTGTGGTCTGCACACCACAAGCACCAAACACTGGAGAGTCCTTTTGCTGGAGTAAGAATCCATGTGTCATAGGGCTGTGGCCTATGTGAAGATGAGTAAGAAGGGCCCCATTTTGCCGATGTCGCTGGAAGGTAGTAGTCCACGGCTGAGTTGTGGGCTTGATGACATGGAGCTTGTTATCAGTCACTGCCAGCCACTTGTCTCCCCATCTACACATGACTTTGTACCTGAACAGCGAGGTGATAGCATGCAGGGGGATAGCACACTGAAATACCAGAGGGTCACGACACGCCTCCTTGGCTGCTCGCTCCACCATTTCATTCCCTGCAATTCCAATGTGCCCAGGTACCCAGCAGAAAGACACCTCCTTCCCCAGTCGTCGTAGTTGTAGGAGGGCATCCTGAATATTTTGGGTTACTGTATCTGCTTGGTACAAATGTTGGAGGGAGTATAGGGCACTCAGGGAATCTGAACAGACGAGAAGTCTAACACCGGAAGAATGTCTCATCTGCTCCAGTGCTCACAAGATCACATATAATTCTGCATTGAAGACGGTAAATTCTGGAGGCAGTCTGATCTTGATGACATGATCCAGGAAAACGACAGAGCAACCAACAGAGTCCCCCTGCTTAGATCCGTCCGTAAAAACAGTTACATGGTCATGATACTCAGATAAAATATCAGAGAATATCGCATTAAAAATGGAAGCAGGAGTGCTGTCTCTCCTGTGCTGCACCAAATGTAAAATCACTCTGGGCCTCTCCAGTAACCAGGGTGGCAGACAGTTAAAACCTTGGATTTGGAGTTGTACTGGCTCCACACAGAGTGACTCCAGTACATGCTGCACACGGATCCCAAATGGCATTGTGGCTCATGGATAGTTGGAAAATAGGTGTTCCAGAGGTGGACAAGCAACATTATGGTGTGCGGGTGAAGTTGGAGCTGCAAGGAACTTACACACCTGATGCACCATGAGGTGTTGGCGCCGGATAGTAAGTGGTGGTTCCCTGCCTCCACACAGTTGCTAGGTATGGGACTGGTCTGATAAGCACCCGTGGCAAGCGAATCCCCTCATGGTGGACAACATCAATGACCCTCAACTAAGAGGACCTCTCTGACCTATACACCGTACAATCATAGCCAAGCCATGAAAGCACAAAAGCCCGATAAAACTAAAGGAGATACAGCCTGTCCACTCCCCACGACCTGTGGCTATGGTACTTGATGATGATCAATGCCTTCAGGGTTCTGGCTTTCAGGTCTGTCAGGTGTGGTAACCACGACAATCAGGAGTCAGAAACGAGGCCCAGAAACCGCACTGTGTCTCTAAAATGTAGGATGGTGTCCTCCATACTCAAGGCAGGCACATTAAAAAGATGATGAGAATGATTAATTATCTGCAGAAAACTGGAATCCCATCTTTGCAGCCCACTCCTCTAACCTCCACACTGTAAGTTGCAACTTATGACTTGCCTTTGCAACACTGGAGGAGGAACAGAAAACAACAAAATCGTCTAAAACTAAGGAACATGTTGAGGACTCCTTACCATAGATGTGATACTGTTGGTGGCTATGACAAAGAGGATAACACTTAAAACACTGCCCTGAGGAAAACCATTCCCTTGCTCAAATCGATCAGATAGCATGTAAAACTGCGGCCCTAAAAAACTGCTGAGACACGAAAGACCATATGAAGATGGGGAGGTGGCCACGAAAGCCTCATTGATGCAGTTGACGAAAATACAATGTCTCCAAAATATGGTATGCCTTACTTATATTGAAGAATATGCTGATACAGCAATGCTTATGGAGGAAAGCCTGCTGAATATCTGTCTCTAGGAGGGTCAGACTGTCGACAGTGGACCGAAATCTTCGGAATCCACACTGAGAGCGGTTAAGGAGTTGCCTGGTCTCTAACAACCAGACTAGACGATGGTTAACCATTTGCTCCAGGGTCTTTTCTATATAGCTTTTCCTTTGATGCCACTCGCAAATGTCGAAGCATGCAGCACTGGATTTGGTCATGACTGGGTGCAGTGTCACGAGTCTCAGTAAGTGTTGATTCTTGCTCCCACATGGAGAAAGGGGAGTTGTAGGCCTCAGAACTGTTGGACCAAAAGTCCAACTTTTCCCTCCCTACTGTCACACAATAGTGACGAAATGCTGGATCCTGCGTTGGTAGTAGTTTGTGCAAAATGTTCAGACAGCGTCTGAGCAATGTCTCTGGGTGTTGTTTGGAGGCACCCCTGTTTCAGCACTTATGCTATCAGTAAATGGCTGTGTTTACCAGAAATTCTACAGACGGTTTCCCATACTTCTATAGAAGAAGTGGAATGATTGATGGAGACCAGGAACGCTAGCCATGACCTTTTCTTACTCTCCCTAATGACACGTCGAGCCTTGACCCTTGTGACTCAAAAGGCCCTAACGTTGTCTGCTGTTGCTCGGCATTTAAAGTATCGAAGAGCCACATACCTTTCCCAGATCATGGAACCGCACTCATCTGTCCACCAAGGTACTGGTCGCCTCCTAAGATAACCTGAGGTCTGTGCGACAGAGAGGTCAGCGGCACAATGGATCACTCGTGTGATGTGGTCCACCAATGCTGTCGCAGTGTTCGAACACAGCCAGCTGGCTGAAATGTGTCCAATTAGCCCTGCTGACCATCCATTTTGGGGGCTTAACTTCAGATGGTGAGCCATTTAGTAAGTGAAGGTGGATAGGGAAGTGGTCACTGGAATGAAGGTCGTTGATGACCTCCCACTGAACAGATTAGGCGAGGGCAGGAGAACAGAAAGAGAGGTCAATGGCTGAGAGTGACCCAGTAGCAGTAGAGAATTTTGTGTGGGTACCCATGTTGAGGATGCATAGCTTATGAGACATCATGAGGCACTCCAAAACCCGACCCCGAGGGCAAGTATTGGTTGAGCCCCACAGGACATGATGGGCATTGAAGTCTCCCTGGAGGAGGAATAGTCACAGGAGTTGTGCAATAAAATCCTTGAGAGCCTCAGACTCTAGAGCATCTTGCAGAGGTAAATACAGTGAGCAAACAGTGATCCTTCAACACACATAAATTTGAACTGCAACTGCTTGCAGGTCAGTAGCCAAGGGGAACGCATAGGAGTGGTATGCATTAGTGACAAACATTGCAACACCTCCCTTGGCCCTTTCCCCTGATAGGTCATCCTTTCGGTATAGCATATATCACTGTAGCACAGGGACATCTGTATCTTTAAAATGTGTTTCTTGTAAAAAAAAAAGCACAATGGACATGCCTGTGCTACGAGTTTCAGTTCCTACACACGAGTCCTGAACCCATTCATGTTCCACTGTCGTGTGGAAGCAATGTCATTGGTGTGGTTTTACTTTACATGTATCTTTACACCGGGGAGGTGAAGCTCTTGAAGAGCGAGGGGCAGTGGAGGGGCGGCCTGGATCCAAGGCATCTAACTCCATGATATCCTCCTCATCAGTAACACAGGAAAGAATGACATCTGACAGCAATCAGGACAGTTTTTGAACTGACATCATGAGCCTTTTTCTGCACCCTGTCCTTTCGAGGATGAGGGGGAAAGGGGGCGTTGAGAGGCACTCTGCTTTTCTTGTACCTTCTGGATGCTCCCTGAGGAACTGTTGTTGGTCTTCCTTGGTGCAGCTGCCTGGATTGCTTTGTCCTTACTCTTTTTCCCTTGACACGTACACATGCAAGTACAGGTGCTTTTGGTAGATACAGGCACAAAAAGTGTCATCTGTGTCAAAGCGGCCACCTTGGGAATAGATTTCTGCACCATGGAGGAATATGAGGTAGCAAAGATAGGGGTTTTGTTGCCTTATATTATTTTTTGGCTACGGCATAGGAGATCCACTTGGTCACTTATCTCCTGTATTTTGCATTCTTCAGCAAAAAAAGAGCAGTCTCGGCTCCAGACTGGGTGGTTCCCAAAGCATTTGACACAGATCGCCAGAAATGGGCAGTCAGTCTCAGCGTTATGAGCAGCTTTTCCGCAGATCCCGCAGATTGCTTCACCTCCACAACTCATGGTTGTATGGCTGAAATGCTGGCATTTATAGCGCTGCACAAGGTTTGGAATGTAAGGCTGAACATTAAGTCGAAGGGACCCTGCCATAAGATGTTCAGGCAGTGTCGGAGAATTGAATGTGACAATGAAAGTGGCAGTCTTTTCAGTTGCTTCATTATTCCTGTGCGTTCGTTGCTCAACATCTACTATTCCCTGGGATGTCCATTGTTGCTTCAGTTCTGCTATGTTCATGTCCATAATATCTTGGCGTGTGACAACGCCCTCACTGGAGTTGAGAGAGGTGTGCATCTCAACAATATCATCATAGTCACCATATTTCTGCAATTTCTTAAGAAGGTCTACTTGCTTTGACGTGTTATTTTCAACCAACAATGAGCCATTGCGCAATCGTTTTGTAGATTTTAATGTTCCACCAAGGCCTTCCAAAAACTTATGGATATGAAAGGGCGACACTTTTGCAAATATCCTCTCCTTCCTCTTTATCACCAGAAACGCATTGTTAATCACGACTCCATGAGCCCTGCTACTGCAGTCCAAAGTATTCTTATTATTAGGATGATTAGCCTTTATTATTAGGATGATTAGCCTCTCTCATTCTTTCGGATGAATGGGTGTGAATACTTCCAGGTGGTACTCTCTTCCCGCTGGGAGGAGAAGAAGATGATTTCGAGGGTTCCATCTCAGTCCCATGAGCAGCTAGGGAAATAATGACCTCCTCAGACAGAGCCTCGCATGCCTGAAAAAGCCTATACAACTGAGGTGCGGCAGGTTCCCCAGAGGTTGTCCGCTAATGACAGTTCCACCTCAACAGCCACACATCCCATCAGTGCACAGCACACCTTGAGTTTGAGGGGTGTTTTTTTATTTCTTCCATAGAGGTTTACCCTGTCCTCGTGATCTGGGTAGTCAAATCAAGATCCCCATTCCCTGAGACACATGACATTCCACCACAGTGCCACACCAGAGCTTTTGGTGACAGGGGATTGGCGGCTCTTACCAGTCCCCAGCTCAGGAACCCCAGGGTCACCAAGCCTGTACCCAGCAAACAATGCTGGGTCCCTGAGGGCTGGCCAGCAGATGAATGCTTCCGTGACAATTGGTGGGCATGCGGTCAGCAGAAGAGATTTCATGCCACCAATCGCAGCACTAATTGCAGTGCCTGCAGTAGTGAAGCTGCCATTGGCAGCTGCTGGAAATGTGGTTGACAGAAAACATGACGTGCTTACGTTTATGGCTGTACTGCGTTCCCTGCAACTTCATGGTGGTGTCACCAGCAGCCTGGAGAGACTGCAGCCTGCATTAGTTTTGTGTTGCATACCAAGTGGATCCTTGGGTGATACTAAACTCCTCTCCCCTTAAAAGAGGTGACAGAGCTGGCTTGAAAGTGAAGATGCTGCAGCCAAGAGGAGGCAACCTGCTGAGACTGGTGAACCTGTGGTGGCAGCAGCAACAGCAGCAGCTGATAATGAGAGGCAATGCATGATCAAGAGTGGCCACAATAGACATGATGTGCCCCCAATCTGTATGATGTGGCACTGGTGCAGCTGACAGGAAGGGGCTGCCCCGATTGGGGATCTGTGCATGGTTGTCATGAAGGAAGCAGGCTGGTCACTGGGAGACAGCAATAGTGATGAGACCAGATGAGACACAAGGTATTGCATCAAAACTTCCACAAGCACCCTACCATATGCCAGAGGAAAAGGACAAGGAATGGGAGCAAAAGCTCAAGCATGGATGATACAACAGGGCAACCATGTAGGAATGGAAGGAGGCGGTGGTGCAGGAAAAGAGGACATGATGGTGACTCTGAAAGGACCAGTGGGAGTACGGTGGCAATGGAGGTGGTGAATCAATGGAGGTTACCAGTGGTGACATTAGTGGCAGAGGATAGAAAACATTTCTGCAGGTACCCTAGATGACACCAGTGCAGCAACAGGCGTGGCTGTAAAGGAGCCTGCGGTGGCAGAACTGGCTGTACCGGAGAGCATTGTGGTGGCAATAAGCGCAGCAGGAGGCTAGGTGGAATCTGCTAGTGAGGTCAAGGCCAGCAGAGGAGGCGCCGATAATGGAGGTGCTTGACCCAACACCAAGCAGCAGCAGGTAATGGGTTGGTGGGACGTCGGTAGCATGCCGACAGCAGACTCGGCTGGAAAACAACAGGCAAGTGGGATGTTGGCAGGGGAGCAATGGGTTTGGCCATATGAATGTCAGGCCAGTGTGACATTGGCTGGGAAGAAATGACCTTGGCCAGATGAGTGTTGCATTAGTGGGTGGGAAACAATGGGCTCAGATGGACGTTGAGGCACCAGTGGGGTATCACCAATGTGCAGATGGGCTCGGCTGAGAGAGATGGCGAGGGCCTCACTCAAGGTGATGAGTGGCATGCAGATTAGCTTCTGTTGAACATTGTTCCATTGTATGCACTGTAGCAGCAGCAGCAGCAGCAACTGTGCCGGTACAGTTGGAAGGCAATGAAGCCATACTGAATAAGACACACATGTGGTGAGAGAGAAACATGCGGCCATCCTAAATAGTGCACTGAGTTGGATGGCTACACTGAGTGAGCACACAAAAAAGTCTAACTGTCTGTGGTGGGACGAGATAACATACGTGGTTGTCAGACATGCATTTTGCAAAATAACTACTGGGACAACACTAGTATATTTGTGGTAACAGTAATTTATCTTGTTGGTATACAGACCAACAAAGCGTCTTATCCTCAAGTGAAATGTGGCATTTATTAAGTACCCACAAAGTACTCACCCTGACAAAAGACATTTGCAGCAGCAGCAGCAAGATCAAGAGTGTCAGTGTGTGGAGGAGTTGGCTGCACTGCAACAGTGACACCAGAGCACCTACAAATTTGGTTGGAAGCAGAGGGACAGCCTACAGTGCAACTCCAAGACTTGCCACAGTCACAGAAACAGGAACACGTGTCTGGCCACCCTGGCATAGCCTTCCAGCTGCCCACCAGCAGACAACACCTGTTCTACCTGTTCCACAGGCACGATGCTAACTGCAGCAGCAAGTCTGGTGAGTCTTACCATCTGCCCCCATCCCCTGGAACTGTCCAAGTAACACAAGTGAACTGGTTGGCTCTGAGCACTATGGGACTCAACATCTGTGGTCATCAGTCCCCTAGAACTTAGAACTACTTAAACCTAACTAACCTAAGGACATCACACACATCCATGCCCGAGGCAGGATTCGAACCTGCGACCGTAGCGGTCACGCGGTTCCAGACTGACGCGCCTAGAACCGCACGGCACAAGTGAACTGTAGGGTATTTAAAGCACCAGTGCCCAGGACGGATTGTCCATCATTTTGGGTTCACACACATAGAAAGCCATTTTAGCAGCTCAAGTATGATGCAAGACTCCACCAAATTGTGGATGTAACGGTACTACTACACAACCCTTAGCTAGTGAGGTTAGCAATGTCATCACAAACCCGCCTGCCTATGAAAAGTAAGAGTTATTAGCAGGCGAGTTCATTTGGTGGTTTTCTCCCTCTAACATACAACTCTTAGGCCAAATGTTGCACAGGAAGGAAACTGGTGACAGGAAGCTGGCACAGATCCTGCAATACCTCCTCAGTTTGACTGGAACAGACATCCTGAACCAACTCCTACTGTCCATAAGACTCTCTCACTTGACAAAGACGCATTGCACCCTACTCTCAGTAACTCAAGAGATGAATTTGATCACCTAGCAGAGATCACAGACAAAGTATCTGAGGCACCTTCCCACAGGTGTTTACTACGATGCCCACTGTAGAGAGGATGGACTACATCATCTCTCATCTCTATGAATTGACATGCAGTTCTCAGCGTATACAAATGACAAAACAATTACACACAGCCACCTGGGAATTTGCAGTACAAGGGCATTAGTAACACAGCATTTTGTTTGGTCTGGTATATAGAAGGACAGCCATACATGGACTCAGAATTGCATCCATTGCAAGAAGTGCAAAGTAACAAGGCCCATATGAGCTCCACTCAAGTTTTGATGTCCGTGATTCTCACATGTCCATATAGACTTGGTAGCACTGCTCACTGTCACATGTAACTACCGGTATTGCCTCACTGTGATTGGAAAGACGTGGACGTGGCCAGAGGTACTCCACTGGCAACACAAACTGGTGAAAATGTGATACAAGCATTCACCTGTAATTGGATTTCATATTTTGGCTGTCCCCAGCAAGTGACTTCTGATCAACAACAGCAGTGGAATGCAGAAATATTTTGTGGAATGGCTCAGCTGTACGGGATACATGTGACAAGGACTTCACCGTATCATGCAGCCTCAAACAGCATCGTTGAGCGCCTACACTATTCCTTGATGGCCACTACAATATGCCACATGATAGATTTGTGGATTGACACCCTTCCAGTAATACCCTGGGATCGTGCAGTGCATTATAAGAAAACTGTAAGCCTTCCCAGTGGAGCTGGCAATGGCAAATCTCTACCACGGCATGTTTTCCAAACAACAACTCGGCCCTCCATGTTCCACTCAAGATTTCCTCTTGGAATTCTGGAGACAAATGGAGGTCATGCAACTGAGTGTCACTACATGACATGGAAAAAAGGTTACTTTTGTTTTCAGAAACCTGCCAATGACAAAGCATGTTTTCCTCCAAAACGGCTCAATTCGTTCATCATTGGAGTCACCTTACCAAGCCCATACAGGGCAAAATGATAGGACACTCAGTCTCTTCATGAAAGTGGTTGACACAGTATTGTCCACTGACCAGTAAATTCACCTTTCGAAGTGCAGAAGACACTGGCCAAACGCATAGCATCACTGGATACAGAACACTCGCAACATCACAGCTGCTGGTAATGCAATGTTATCTAGAGCACAGCAAACCATCCATATGCAGCAGTCACCTTCAAGAACAAACAACCAACCAGCGACAACATAAACTTGACATGGATGAAAAATGTGGTTCCATCTTCATCTCACAGACATTTCTTCACACATTTTACTGTATAAATTAGTGTTTACGGAATTACTCTAAGTTTGCTTTTTCATAAATCTTACTGCGTATCCTCGTGTGAGGCAGCTCCCTCATGTAATTTTTCCACCAGCAGAAGCAATACATCACCTGACTACATCCAAATCTCATGATAGTATACAGCATATAGTTTAGATCAGAGCATTTGAGTTCACATATTTAATTCCTGCAGTAGCTTTTGCATATGTAGTTTGTCTAGTAAAACATAACTGTTGATAAATCAGTTTCCAGTAGCGAAATTCATTTCTTTCTTCAGAGCTTGCGGATCTTGCTGTTTCAGGCTACAGTGAAACTTTGCAGAGCAGATTTTATTGTTGGTTTATTCTCCTTGTAACATTTTGCGTACATTCGAACCCCAGTAGCACCACAGTCTGGTCACTTTCTCTTTTGTGGGAATCTGTTTGTACCTTTTCAGTTACTCCCGATTGCTTTGCTTGTATTATTCAATTTCTTTACACAGTATGATATGGCTAGACACAGTGCTTGTTGTGAGTGGAAACAGAGAATTAGCTGCTGTCCGTAATCAGCTAGAAGTTGCTTTGGCCACAGTTGACAGGTTTCTGGCTACTGCTAAACTCTGTGGCAACATTGGAGCACCAGTGATGAGACCAGTGACATCTTTGGTGCTGTTGGAAGCCCTGGTGAGCTGGTTGTTGCTGTGTCTTCTGATATGCAAAATCAGACCAGTCTGTCCTCACTCTAGAGTGAGTGTTGGACAGGTATGAGGTGCTTCCCAGTGTTGATAATACTTCTGAACCAACATAGGATGCCTCTTCCAATGGGCCAGTGGCCCACTTTACTGCCCAGTCCAGGTAAGTGCAGAGGGCGAGTATGCTGGTCTTGTGGAGCTCCAATGACAGGCAGGTAATGGAGTCCCTCAGGGAAACAGCATGCAGTGTGGGAAAGAATGTCAGTGCACACTCAGTGTGTTTGGCAGGAGGGGGTGGGGGGTCTCATTCGCAATGAGGAGAAGGCCCACCTCAAGCAAATCAAGCAGACTGGGTGCAACTGGTTGCAAATAGTGACACAGCTTGGCATGTATGATGCCTGCCGCTTGGGTTCTGAGGCCATCCTCAGCTCCTTTTGACAGATAGCTGATTTGGTGAAGGCAATTAGCATCACATATGGGGTATCATCTTTGATTTGTAATCAAAACATCTTTTGTCCTGGGCTCAAAACCCACCACCGCTTAAATTTTGATTAATAATCAGCATTGACAGCCAAAGACTTATGGCATAAGAAATCACCCTCTTTCTGTCAACATACTTGTCAAAGAGGGCAGAGGAGTGGACAGAGGTTCAGGGCACTCTCTTGTCCTTGGAGCGGGAAACTGCCCCTAAAGGCAGAAGAATCAACAATGATCAACGGCATGAGGATGCAGAAGGCAATGGAAACCACTGCATTAAAGACACACAATGTGTATCCACAGGTCATGTGGCCTTTAATTGAAAAAGTGTCCTGATGATCTCTCCATTGGCAAGAGATTCCAGAATAGTCTCCCATTCAGATCTCTGGGAGGAGACTGCCAAGATTGAACAACCAAGGAAAGGATAACGTTCTACAAGTTGGGGCATGGAATGTCAGAAGCTTGAACGTGGTAGGCAAGCTAGAAAATCTGAAAAGGGAAATGCAAAGGCTCACTCTAGGTACAGTATGGATCAGTGAAGTGGAAAGAATACAAGAATTTCTGGCCAGATGAGTATAGGGTAATATCAACAGCTGCAGAAAATGGTGTAATGGGAGGAGGATTCATTATGAATAGTAGGTAGGGCAGAGAGTATGTTATTGTGAACAGTTCAATGATAGGGTTGTTTTTATCAGAATCGACAGCAAACCAACACTGACAACGATACTTCAGGTATACCTTCTGACATCACAAGCTAGAGAGAGAGAGAGAGAGAGAGAGAGAGAGAGAGAGAGAGAGAGAGAGAATATGAGGATAGGATACTGGAAGGGCAATACAGTACGTAAAGGAAGATGAAAATCTAACAGTCATGGGGCACTGGAAACCAGTTGTAGAGGAAGGAGTTGAAGAAATGGTTACAGGATAAATAGCCTTGGGGCAAGGAATTAGAGAGGAGAAAGACTCATTGAGTTCTGTACTAATAAATTTCAGCTAATAATAGTACCCTGTTCAAGAATCACAAGAGGAGGAGGTATACTTGGAAAATGCCACTTGATATGGGAAGATTTCAGTTAGTCTACATCATGGTCAGACAGAGATTCTGAAATCAGATACTGGATTTCAGGGCATATCCAGGAGATGACATAGACTCAGATTACGATGTAGTAGTGAAGTTTAAGAGATTAGTCAGGAAGAATCAGTAGGTGAAGAAGTGGGATACAGAAGTACTAGGGAATGACAAGATATGCTTGAAGTTCTCTAAGGCCATAGATACAGCAATAAGGAATTGCACAGTAGGCAGTACAGTAGAAGAGGAGTGGATATCTCTAAAAAGGGCAATGACAGAAGTTGGAAAGAAAAACATAGGTAGGAAGAGGGTAACTGTGAAGAAACTGTAAGTAACAGAAGAAATACTTCAGTTGATTGAGGACAGAAGGAAGTACAAAAATGTTCAGGGAAATTCAGGAAAACAGAAATAAAAGTAACTGAGGAATGAAATAAATAGGAAACACAGGGAAGCTAAGACAAAATGGCTGCATGAAAAATGTGAAGACATTGTAAAAGAAATGATTCTTAGAAGGACTGACTCAGCATGTAGGAAAGTGAAAAAAACCTTCAGTGAAATTAAAAGCAAGGGTGGCGCGACATTAAGAGTGCAACGGGTATTCCACTGTTAAATGCAGAGGAGAGAGCAGATAGGTGGAAAGAGTACACTGAAGGCCTCTATGAGGAGGAAGATTTGTCTGATGTGATAGAAGAAGAAACAGCAGTTGATTTAGAAGAAATAGGGGATCCAATACTAGAATCAGAAGTTAAAAGATCTTTGGAGGACTTAAGATCAAATAAGGCAGATGGAATAAATAACATTCCACCAGAATTTCTAAGATCACTGGGAGAAGTGGCAACAAGATGACTAGACACATTGGTGTGTAGAATGTATGAGTCTGGCAACATACCATCCGATTTTAAGAAAAATATCATACACACAAAGACAGCAAGAACTGACAAGTGTGAGAATTATCACTCAATCAACTTAACAGCTCATGCTTCCAAGTTGCTGACAAGAATAATATACAGAAGAATGGAAACGAAAATTGAAGGTGTGTTAGATGATGATCAGTTTGGCTTTAGGAAAGGTAAGGGCAATTCTAATGTTGCGGTTGATAAGGGTAACAAGATTAAAGAAAAATCAACACACATTCATAGGATTTGTCGACATGTAAAACGCATTCAGCAATATAAAACAGTGCAAGATGTTCAAAATTCTGAGAAAAATCTATAGGGATAGATTGGTAGTATACAATATGTACAAGAACCAAGAGGTAGAGTGGACTACCAAGAAAGAAGTGCTCAGATTAAAAAGGATGTAAGGCAGAGATGTAGTCATTTGGCCTTACTGTTCAATTTCTACATCAAAGAAGCAATGGCAGAAATAAAAGAAAGGTTCAGGGTGGGATTAAAATTCAAGGTGAAAGGATATGAATGGTATGATTTGCTGATGACATTGCTAACCTGACTGAAAGTGAAGAAGAATCACAAGATCTACTGAGTGGAATGAACATTCTAATGAGTACGGAATATGGATTGAGAGTAAATCGAAGAAAGACCACAGTAATGAGAAATAGCAGAAATGAGAACAGCAAGAAACTTGACATTAGGATTGATGGTCATGAAGTAGATGAAGTTAAGGAATTCTACCACCTAGGCAGCAAAATGGAACAAGGAGGACTTCAAAAGCAGACTAGCACTGGCATAAAGGGCATTCCTGGCTAATAGAAGTCTAATAGTATCAAATATAGGCCTTAATTTTGAGGAAGAAATTTCTGAGAATGTACGTTTGGAGCACAGCATAGTTTGGACTGTGGGATAACTGGAACAGAAGATAGTCTAAGCATTTGAGATGTGATGCTACAGGTGAATGTTGTTAGGTGGACTGATAAGGTAAGGAATGAGGGGGTACTATGTAGGATTGGAGAGGAAAGGAATGAGGGGGTACTATGCAGGATTGGAGAGGAAAGGGATATGTGGAGAACACTGACAAGGAAAAATGACAAATCATAAGACATCTGTTAAGATACCAGGGAATGAAAGAAAACTGGCATTCTACGGATCAGAGCGTGGAATGTCAGATCCCTTAATCGAGCAGGTAGGTTAGAAAATTTAAAAAGGGAAATGGATAGGTTAAAGTTAGATATAGTAGGAATTAGTGAAGTTCGCTGGCAGGAGGAACAAGACTTTTGGTCAGGCGAATACAGGGTTATAAATACAAAATCAAATAGGGGTAATGCAGGAGTCGGTTTAATGATGAATTAAAAAATAGGAGTGCGAGTAAGCTACTACAAACAACATAGTGAACGCATTATTGTGGCCAAGATAGACACGAAGCCCACGCCTACTACAGTAATACAAGTTTACATGCCAACAAGACCTGCAGATGATGAAGAAATTGAAGAAATGTATGATGAAATAAAAGAAATTATTCAGATAGTGAAGGGAGACGAAAATTTAATAGTCATGGGTGACTGGAATTTGGTAGTAGGAAAAGGGAGAGAAGGAAATGTAGTAGGTGAATATGGATTGGGGCTAAGAAATGAAAGAGGAAGCCGCCTGATAGAAGAATGCACAGAGCACAACTTAATCATAGCTAACACTTGGTTCAAGAATCATAAAAGAAGGTTGTATACATAGAAGAAGCCTGGAGATACTGACAGGTTTCAGATAGATTATATAATGCTAAGACAGAGATTTAGGAACCAGATTTTAAATTTTAAGACATTTCCAGGGGCAGATGTGGACTCTGACCACAATCTATTGGTTATGAACTGTAGATTAAAACTGAAGAAATTGCAAAAAGGTGGGAATTTAAGGAGATGGGACTTGGATAAACTGAAAGAACCAGAGGTTGTACCAAGTTCCAGGGACAGCATAAGGGAACAATCGACAGGAATGGGGGAAGGAAATACAGTAGAAGAAGAATGGGTAGCTTTGAGAGATGAAGTAGTGAAGGCAGCAGAGGATCTAGTAGGTAAAAAGATGATGGCTAGTAGAAATCCTTGGGTAACAGAAGAAATATTGAACTTAATTGATGAAAGGAAAAAATACAAAAATGCAGTAAATGAAGCAGGCAAAAAGGAATACAAATGTCTCAAAAATGAGATCGACAGGAAGTGCAAAAGGGCTAAGCAGAGATGGCAAGAGGACAAATGTAAGGATGTAGAGGCTTATCTCACTAGGGGTAAGATAGATACTGCCTACAGGAAAATTAAAGAGACCTTTGGAGAAAAGAGAACCACTTGTATGAATCTCAAGAGCTCAGATGGAATCCCAGTTCTAAGCAAAGAAGGGAAAGCAGAAAGGTGGAAGGAGTATATAGAGTGTCTACACAAGGGCAATGTACTTGAGGACAATATTATGGAAATGGAAGAGAATGTAGATGAAGATGAAAGTGGAGATACGAAACTGCGTGAAGAGTTTGTCAGAGCACTCAAAGACCTGAGTCGAAACAAGGCCCCGGGAGTAGACAACATTCCATTAGAACTACTGACAGCCTTGGGAGAGCCAGTCCCGACAAAACTCTACCATCTGGTGAGCAAGATGTATGAGACAGGCGAAATACCCTCAGACTTAAAGAAGAATATAATAATTCCAATCCCAAAGAAAGCAGGTGCTGACAGATGTGAAAATTACCGAACTATCAGTTTAATAAGTCATGGATGCAAAATACTAAAGCAAATTCTTTACAGACGAATGGAAAAACTGGTAGAAGCCGACCTTGGGGGAGATCAGTTTGGGTTCCGTAGAGATATTTGAAAACATGAGGCAATACTGACCTTACGACTTATCTTAGAAGTTAGATTAAGGAAAGGCAAACCTATGTTGCTAGCATTTGTAGACTTATAGAAAGCTTTTGACAATGTTGACTGGAATACTTTCTTTAAAATTCTGAAGGTGGCAGGGGTAAGATACAGGGAGCGAAAGGCTATTTACAATTTGCACAGAAACCAGATGGCAGTTATAAGAGTCGAGGGACATGAAAGGGAAGCAGTGGTTGGGAAGGGAGTGAGACAGGGTTGTAGCCTATCCCCGATGTTATTCAATCTGTATATTGAGCAAGCAGTGAAGGAAACAAAAGAAAAATTCGGAGTAGGTATTAAAATCCATGGAAAAGAAATAAAAACTTTGAGGTTTGCCAATGACACTGTAATTCTGTCAGACAGCAAAGGACTTGGAAGAGCAGTTGAACGGAATGGACAGTGTCTTGAAAGGAGGGTATAAGATGAACATCAACAAAAGCAAAACGAGGATAATGGAATGTAGTCGAATTAAGTCAGGTGATGCTGAGGGAATTAGATTAGGAAATGAGACACTTAAAGTAGTAAAGGAGTTTTGCTATTTGTGGAGCAAAATAACAGATGATGGTCAAAGTAGAGAGGATGTAAAATGTAGACTGGCAATGGCCAGGAAAGCGTTTCTGAAGAAGAGAAATTTGTTAACATCGAGTATAGATTTAAGTGCCAGGAAGTCGTTTCTGAAAGTATTTGTATGGAGTGTAGACATGTATGGAAGTGAAACATGGATGATAACTAGTTTGGACAAGAAGAGAATAGAAGCTTTAGAAATGTGGTGCTACAGAAGAATGCTGAACATTAGATGGGTAGATCATATAACTAATGAGGAGGTATTGAATAGGCTTGGGGAGAAGAGAAGTTTGTGGCACAACTTGACTAGTAGAAGGGATCGGTTGGTAGGACATGTTCTGAGGCATCAAGGGATCACCAATTTAGTACTGGAGGGCAGCGTGGAGAGTAAAAATCGTAGAGGGAGACCAAGAGATGAATACACTAAACAGATTCAGAAGGATGTAGGTTGCAGTAGGTACTGGGAGATGATGAAGCTTGCACAGGATAGAGTAGCACGGAGAGCTGCATCAAACTGGTCTCAGGACTGAAGACCACAACAACAACATCAGGGAATGACTTCCATGGGACTAGAGAGCAATATCAGAAGCAGAATACATTATATATGTAGGTTATCCCCTTCCCTGCTCCCACTCTCGCATTACGCAGCCCTCTATTCCACCAACACACCCACAGCCTTTTTACTTCTCTCCTTTGCTGCTCCCCCCCCCCCCCAAATCCCCTGCCCTCATCATCTAAACCTCCCTACTGCATTCATTAACTTGACTGCAAGTGGCATGCCAATGGTAGATTTAGGCATCCCGTACAGGGTGGATAGCCACCAAGGAGGACTCAGGGTATCATACAAATCCCTCTAACAAACATATTCAACATGTTGTCTTTCACTGAAACTGAAACAGTGGCACTCACTTCACCTATTTTGGTGAAACCTGTTTTGTCCAGTGTCAAGAGGACGCAAACACAAAAAGGCTAGGGGACTATTAATTGTCAGCAGTTCAAACATATGGTGAATGATGGGATCCTTTAGGGAAATGGCAGTAAAGGACAGGAAAGGACACCAAGTGCACTCAATCTGTGTGCCTGGGGGCTTCATTCAACATGCTGAAGAGGCTATTCAGCAGCCACAGGGGAAACAGGGTGCAACCAAATGCAGATTGTGGCACACGTTGGAACAAATGATGTGTTTTGTCTGAGCTCTGAGGTCACACTTTGGTCATTCCAGTGTCTGGCAGAGAAGTTTGAGAACACCAGCCTTGCACATGGAGTTTCAACAATACTCACAATTTGCAGCTTTGTCCCCAGAAATGATCGTGGCCCTTTGGTTCTGAGTTGAGTGGAAGGAGTGAACCATGTTCTGTGACAAGCTATGCTGTGACTTCCTGGACTTGCACCATAGGGTTGAGAACTGCAGGGTTCCCCTAAATAGGTCAGGTGTACACTACACACCAGAGACTGCTACTCAGGTAGCTGTCTGTCTGTGTTGTGCACACAAGGATTTTTTAAGTTAGGTGACTCTACATCCAATCCAGATAATGATAGCTGTAGGAAACCCAGAAGTATCAGTGTAAGATCAAAAGAAATGCTTTCTACAGGTGAGAATATTAAAATCCTAATGGTTAACTGCTGAAGCATTCACAACGAGGTGCTAAGGTTTGAAGCACTCCTGAAAAGCAAAAAAGCTCACGATACTAGGTAAAGAAAGCTGGTTGAAACCTGTAATTGATGGCAGTGAGATTTTTGGGGAAAATTTAAATGTATACTGAAAGGAAACGCACATGGGAAATGGAGATGGTGCATTTGTCTTAGCAGACATGAAACTCACATCTGCTGAGACAGAAATTGAAGCTTCGTATGAGATTGTCTGGGCATGACCCAGTATCAGGTTTGGGCATAATCACTGGATCCTTCTGTTGCCCACCAGATTCAACTCCTGATGTAATCAAAAACTTCAGTTCACTTGTATGTAAGTTCCACAACATAATGTATTATAGGGGGAGACTTTAATCATCCAACCATCAATTGGAAAAATTACATTTTTGTTAGGTGTGGATGTGACAAGATCACATGAAATTGAATGCTTTCTCTGAAAACTTCCTGAAAGAGATAGTTAGGAGCCACACCCATGATGAAAATATATTGGATCTAATGGCAACACAACAAATAGGACCTCTATGAGGACGTCCACACTGAAACTAGTATCAGTGACCATCACACAGTTTTGGCGGCAACGATTACCAAAATACAAAGGAAAACTACAACAAGAAGAAAGACATATGTTCAGCAAACTAGGTAAAAAATCAGTAGTGTCATTTCTCAATGAGGAACTTGAAAGCTTTCAGCAAAAGGCAGCAGCATGTAGAGGAACTATGGTTCAAGTTTAAAAGAATAATTGACCTTGCATTGGATAGATATGTACCCAGTAGAACAGTTCATAATGGGAGGGAACCTTCCTGCTATCCAATCACTGTAAAGAAACTTCTAAAGAAACAGAGATTACTGCATAATAAGTGTAAAACAAAGCGTAGGGTTACATATTGAGAGACGCTGAATGAAACGTGTTTGGCTATCAAGAGAGCAATGCGTGATGCCTTCAGTGACTACTGTAGCAGAATACTGTGAAACAATTTTTCACAAAATCCAAATAAATTCTGGTCATATGTAGAAGCTATTAGTAGCAACAAAGTTACGGTCCAGTCCCTAGTGAATGAGACTAGAACTTGAAATTGAGAATAGCAAAGCAAAAGCTGAAATGCTTAACTCCATTTTCAAATGTTCCTTTACAAAGGAAAACCCAGGAGAATTGCCTCAATTTAATCCTCATACCACTGAAAAGATGAGTTACATAAGTGTTACTGTGAGTGGTGTTGAGAAACAGCTGAAATCATTGAAACTGAACAAAGCTCTGGGGCCCACTGGAAGCCCTGTCAGATTTTATACTGAATTTTCAGCTGAGTTAGCCCCTCTTTTAACTATAATCTATTGCACATCCTGTTAGCAAAAAACCATGCCCAGTTCATGGAAGAAAGCACACATCACACCTGTCTACAAGAAGGCTAGCAGAAGTGAAACATCGTTTACATCGAGTTGTTGTAGAATCTTAGAACATATTCTGAGCTCAAACATAATGAGGTATCTTTAACAGAATGACCTCCTCAACGTCAACCAGCATGGATTCTGAAAGTATCAATCATGTTAAACCCACTTCACAGTTTTCACGCATGACATACTGAAAGCTTCTGATCAATGCAGTCATGTAGGTGCAGTATTTTTTGATTTCTGAAAAGTGTGACTCAGTACCACACCTACCCTTATTGTCAAAAATACAATCATATGGGTATCAAGTGAAATCTTTGACTGGATTGAGGACTTCTTGCTGGGACAAAACAGCCTTGTGCCCCAGGGAAGTGTGTTGGAACCCTTGCTGTTCATGTTGTATATTAACGACCTTGCAGAGAATATTAACTGTAACCTTAGACTTTTTGCAGATTATGCAGTTATCTGTAATGAAGTTCTCTCTGAATGAAGCACATAAATATTCAGTCAGATCTTGATAAGTTTTCAAAGTGGTGCAGAGATTGGCAAATCGCTTTAAGGGTTCAGAAATGTAAAATTATGCATTTCACAAAATGAAAAAAATGTCGCAGCCTATGACTATAATATTAATGAGTCAATGTTATGATTGGTCAACTAATACAAATATCTGGGTGTAACACTTTGTACAGATATGAAATGAAGTGATCACATAAGCTCAGTCATGGGTGAAGCAGGTGCTAGACTTCAATGTACTGGTAGAATACTGTGGAAGAGCAATCAGTCTACAAAGGAGATTGCTTACAAATCACTTGTGCAACTGTTTTTATAATATTGCTCAAGTTTGTCGGACTCATGCCAAATAGGACTAACAGGGAATATTGAAAGTATACAGAGAATGGTCACAGGTTTGTTTGATCCATGGGAGAGTGTCACAGTAATACTGAAGGAACTGAACTGGAAGACTCTTGAAGGTAAATGTAAACTATCCCGAGAAGATTATTAACAAAATTTTAACAACTGGCTTTAAATGATGACTCTAGGAATATACTACAAGCCCCTATGTATCACTCATATAGGGATTATGAGGGTAAGAATAAGAATCTTTATTAGCTGTTCAGTATTTTCTTATACAATGGGTAAGATTAGAATAATTACTGCACACACACAGGGGTATTCAAACTATCATTCTTCCTGTGTTCCATACATGAATGGAACAGGGAGAAACCCTAATAGCTGGTACAATGAGATGTACACTCTGCCATGCGCTTCACAGTGGTTCGCAGAGTACAGGTGTAGATGTAGATTTAAAGAATATCTAAGGATATCTGATAACAACACATCAATGTTTGACACCTGTCTGAAATAAATATCAGACGAATACTCGGGCACTGAAATGTTTCTTGAGAGCTTGAGTTTTCAGAGAACTTGACAAGAGAAAGTAATGCAGGGGTTGAAATTTCAGCAGTGGACGCTACATAAGCGAACACATTTACACATACTGCTACAATGTCGTGTAGGATCCGTCCACAAGATAGCGGAGGTTTGATTCTGGTTTATGTGCCTTTCGACTTGGCACCTCTACAATTTTGCGAGGAATTACCTTCGCTCCCTAGTAATGTTTTATGCCGCTATACAGAGTTTTGTTTCATAATGAGTCATGTCATTGGACTTTGATAGGCTTTAGCAATGGTTATATTTTTAAAGTTTGGTGATTATAAACAGGAAGAGAAATCTTGTTACATATAAGAATGGTTGCACCAGCAGAGATCAGTATCACCGTTACTTATTTAAAGTATAGAGCTACACACTTTCAAATAAATGGAGATCCTTTGATATAAGTACAATAGTGTTAACTTTCAATTTAAAAATTAAGACGGTAGAACATGGACAGAGAATTATCTTTGGTGCTACATACATGACCTCTGCTGGTAGTACCCAGTTCATTCTCAGAGCTTTAGATATCAAAAGTCATATCTGGTGCACGTGTAGTGGGAAAAAGAACATATTATTTACTTGAGTTTCATAGAAATTACTGTAGCAAGTAATAAGTATTAATGCATTGAGTAGGATCATGCTGAAATTCCTGATTGACATAATGTTCTTGTTTTTAGTTCTCCATTCATACAGAAATGAGAAATTTGTTTATTCTTAAATAGATGAGGTGAAATACTGAAAACTGTTAGAGGTGAGGATTGTGAGTTGAGTTGGGTTGTTTGGGGGAGGAGACCAGACAATGAGGTCATCGGTCTCATCGGATTAGGGAACAGTGGGGAAGGAAGTTGGCCTTGCCCTTTCACTGGAACCATCCCAGCATTTGCCTGGAGCGATTTAGGGAAATCACAGAAAACCTAAATCAGGATGGCCAGATGCAGCATTGAAATGTCATCCTCCTGAATGTGAGGACTGTGGGCTCTCAGCGGTACAGAATACTTACTGATGCACTTCATGTTGAGGAAGGGAGTGGTTAAATTTTAAAATTTGTCTTTAAAAATTTTTTTAACCAGAATGTATCTCTCTAATTGAATTGTATGTCATTATAATATAATTTTAAAATGGCACACATGCAGAAATTGTAATAACAATCTAGGAAGATATGTTGTAATTTCTAAATCTGGATGGGTAACTGTGGATTTGAACAATGGTCCTTCTGAAAGAGAGTCCAGTGTCTTAGGACTGCACCATGTCATTTGGCGTATTAGTTTAAGTTTAATGGTTTCATGCAAGGGCAAGGCAAGCCAAAAAGGAGCCCAGCTTCAATTAAAGTCCCCACCCAGGAAAAGGAAAAGTGATCAATCCAACAAAATTTCCTTAATCTATAGCAGAAACTAATTATATCAATGGTGTAATAAAAACATTATAAATCAATGCAATTTTGTTGATCAGTGACTGATAAAAGTTTAGTGCTTTACAAGATTTAGAATAATAATAGAGCTGTATCTCCCCATAATTAATTTTCATCATGTTACAACAATAACATATATTAGTAGAGATCTCTCACAAGAAACACACAAGGAGAAAATTCATGTTACACTCAAATGAACAAGCTGTGAATGAGAGTAAACAAGCATTCTAAGGAAATGATAAACTATGTTCAGTCATCAAGATTAAACATACCAAAGCAATAGATGGACAAGTTTTGTTTGGTTTTGTTTTGTTTTCAGAAGTTCTCATGTGGCACTGAGCAGGTATCAAGAGAGCGGCAGCTTGTATATTCAAGCACTATGTCAGAAGATGTTCTTTTTTGATTCACAGCCACTGCCTCGCACTGTTCCATGTTATCTGCTATGAAGAAAACAGTAGCAATATGTAATTATCTAAGTCTGAAAACCTTCATTGCAGCTGTCATTGAAGGTAAAATATTCTGAGTGATAATGTCACATCATATTCTGCCTTCAGATTCAACTTGTATTGCAGCACTACTGTTTACTTCTGTGTTGTTTGCTTGATGTAGGAGACAAATACCAGCATGAGCCACATATAGGCATTTATCTGAGATTAGTTCAAAATTGCTACATCTTATTCAAAACTCACATGGGAGGAATACTGTTTGGTGGTATGAATGTTGTCTGTTCCGTATAGAACTGACATTTAGAGTGACATCCCATGGCAATGGTGAGAGCACATCGTGCTACAAGTAATACATTCACAAGCAACATAATGTTGTATGTGAATAATGGGTGTATGTTTGTGTGTGTCATATTTAGATCATGTTACAGCATACTTCTTGTGAAGATTAACATGAACTGTGATGCACTGTTGACACTCTTGCCACAGTTCTTTATTGTGGTATCTTTATGGCGCACATCACTGCCATGCCATGCAAAGAATTGCCACGCAAGGAACTGTGTCCATATTTAGGTTTGATTCAAGGAAAGCAGAAAGCTAAAAGTTGAGTCATCTGCAGCACTGTTTGAAAGAACATACTGCATAAACAAAGCAAAGTTGCTGAAATAGTTTTCCACAAAACTTTTTACTTGGATCATAAAAAATCAAACATTACATATTTTGGATTCACGTTTTTTTGCTATGCAATTGTTATCAAATGATTGCAGGGAAATTATTAGTTAAAAATATCTGATTATTTCAAATTGTATGTCTCACATCACATGATGAGGAGGTGGTTATCTTTTAATTACTGGACATAATTTATTCGAAAACTTCAAAACAGATTGACTCACTACCCATTGTTTGAAGAATATGCAGTGAGCTAAGAGTGTGGATTGCGATTGATAATGAGAGGGAAACAGAAATAGATGGCCTGAAATTGTTGCCACATTTCGAAATGTACCTCTCAACCATCAGGTAGAAGTATTTCAAAATCATATGTATTCATCCGCAAGAAATTTCTGAATCTCATTTGAGAAGATCGTGCCCATGTCTTTATGATCTTTAAAAAGCACTAATCTCTTTATTGACAGTGGAGATACAATGAAAGTAGTCTAAATAAATAAAATCTTTTGCCCCACCACACAGGTAATCATGTTTGCATCTTTGTTCAACTCCAGGAAAGCAGAAAGCTCAAAGTTAGTCCTATGCTGCACTACTCTAAAACTTACTTTATATAAATGAAGCAAAGCTGCATTCTGAGTTTCACTTGATGCATAAAGAACTGAAAACCACATGTTTTGGATTCACATGCTTTTTCATCTATGCAACTGTTCTGAAACAATTGCAATCAATTGAACGTCACTTTGGTGACTCACAGCCCCAATTACTTACCCACTGGAAGAAGTGGAGTTTCAGTCTAACATGGAATCCGAGCTAAATGTCATTTCTGGTAAATATCAACATCATTGAGAGGTGAATGCTGGAGTTGAAAGGTGGAGTGAAAAAAATTATATTCCTTACTCAGTAATAGTATTGCCTACATCATTTGAGGAAGTGCAAAAGAAGTTACAAAAAGCTGCATCGGAATGACTGAAAAAGGAGTATTATCTGGGGTGAGAGGACTTTGCAGTGCTCTTCTACAGAGCAGCTCATGTAAGAAATGTTACTGATAAAGGTTGTACATAAAATGGAGGACTGATATTTAGGAATGAAAACTGTGAAGGAAGTTGCAAAAATATGTACAGGTATGACAGTGCAAAACAAACATAAGTTATGTGAACGGAGAAATATACACTACACGAACAGTGTGGCTGTAGCAAGTTATATATGAGAGCATGCATTTTACTGACTGATAGAAAATGAGCCACATGAAGATTGCAATGTTACAAGTGAAAAGAGTTAGAACTGATCAAATGAATACAAAGCAACAAGTTTCTTTGATGTTGTGATTCTTGAGTTTCTTCCGGCGTATTTGATAATCAAAATATCCACGGGTGTGCTGCCGGTCTATAGTGTCCAACGGGCACAATATTTCGGCGATCATACATGTCGCCATCATCAGGTGAACTGACGGACTGAGCTCCTGTGAACGTGCCGGCACGGAGATCCGTACACTATGGCTGCTCAGAGGGAACTGGGTTCGGTCGCAGCGGTCCTTGACTTCCTTACACATCTAAACTCCATACACCCCAACATCAAATTCACTATGGAGACTGAAACAGAGGGTAAATTACCTTTCCTTGACGTCTTGGTCAAGAGAAGGGCTGACGGCACCCTAGGTCACGGGGTGTATCGGAAGACAACGCACACTGATCTGTATTTGCACGCAGACAGCTGCCACCACCCTTCACAGAGGAACGGGGTACTTAAAACTCTAGTACATAGGACGCGCACTGTCTCTGACGCAGAGTGTCTACCCCAGGAATTGGAACACCTGAGAACTGTATTTCGAAAAAATGGGTATTCAGAATGGCAGATTCAACGTGCTCTCCGCCCAACTGCAGCACAACCTGTTGAGATGGATGAAGTCACGAGGGAGGAGGTAGCCACTGCATTTATTCCATACACAGGCGCACTCTCGGGGAAAATCGCCCGCATTCTGAAAAAACACCAGGTCGGAACTGTGTTTTGTCCTCCAAATAAAACTCGTGCACTGGTGGGGAGCGCCAAAGATGACCTCGGTTTGAGGAAGGCCGGCGTGTACCAGATTCCGTGTCAACGTGGCAAGTCGTATATTGGTCAGACGATGCGTACCGTCGAGGATCGATGCCGTGAACACCAGAGGCACACTCGACTGATGTATCGAGCAAGTCGGCGGTCGCTGAACATTGTTTGTCAGAATATCACGCCATGGAGTATGACCGCACGAGGATTCTGGTACAGACGTCGAGCTACTGGGACAGCGTTGTTAGAGAGGCCATCGAAATTCGCACCAATGACGACCTCATAAACTGTGACTGTGGCTATAATCTTAGCAAGGCTTGGGAACCAGCGATTGGGTTAATCAAGAGTAAATCGAGCAAACGTATAGTTGTGACGACCACGGCGCACAGAGCCATCACACCGACGTCATCTCAGACGCCGTCGCAATCTGTTCCACCGCGCGACCGTGGCGCGGGGGAGGGGGGTGGGGGGTCGGACGGCAGAGGGAACGCGCCGCGGGCAGAGGGTATTTAAATCGGCCACCGCCGCGCCCGAACCCAGTTCCCTCTGAGCAGCCATAGTGTACGGATCTCCGTGCCGGCACATTCACAGGAGCTCAGTCCGTCAGTTCACCTGATGATGGCGACATGTATGATCGCCGAAATATTGTGCCCGTTGGACACTATAGACCGGCAGCACACCCGTGGATATTTTGATTTTCTTTGATGTTGTTTTTAAAGTTGTAGAAGAGACATTTCATTCAATTTCATGAATGATACAGAGTGACAATTTTCTTTGGTAATGAGTGAGCATATGAAGTTTTGATAATCAGCTAGATCCATTTTTCAAGCAATCGCTGAGAGACTATTACAGAAGCGAAGTGCCATACGAGAAAAAAAGGTTAAGGGGCTGTTTTTCTATTTTAAACAAATTACGTGAAGACTGAGATTTTGTTTATTTTCTGTAAAGAATGCTGACAGAAGCAGCTCTCTCACAAGACGTGATAAAAGATTAGACTGGAAGAGCAACACAAAGGTGTGATCTATCTAGTTCGAGGTTGTTACGATGGTGGGCCCTCAGAGCTGCCTGTCACTGTATGGGGCATTCAGTTCACTTGTACTGAGTGTGGACTAATATCCAATGTTGTTTGCATGAATGGCATCTGACTCGATGGCAAGTCCTATGATTCCTCCTATAGGCTCTTGAGCTTACCAGTGTAGAGAAATCCAGCCAGAGACAAACACCAAACATAGTCTAAGTCTGCCAGGTGAGTCCTTAATAGGATGATATTTGATATCAGATAGGGATGAATGCTAGATTGAGCTGTTTCCACTATGTCCGCAGCTTTATTCCACTCCAGAGTTCACAGGCTCAAACCAGTTGAGAACATGTTTTCGATTCACTGCTGTGCATAAGCAGCTGCTGTAAGCACGTGGTGCCACCAGTTGTGGAAGCGAGTACATGGTTTTGTTCTTTGAGTAAGCACCCCTGTGCCCCTGAGATGGTACATGGGCTCAAAAACAACCTACAATATGCTGACCCCAGTGGGTAGGTGTAGGCAGAGTGTTCATTATCTTGATGTCATGATTGGTAGCCGGGTGAGAAGAAGAGATGCTGGAGCCAGCTGTTTTGGAGGTGGCAGTGGTGAGGTGGCCATCCCACCATGGCTCCAGCTGCTGTGGTGGCTGTAGTAGTAGGGGGGGAGGGGTAGGGGGAGGACAAGGAAGAGGAGGATGCCACATTCCTGAGGTCAGTCACAAGTAGTAGGGGATGCTTGGCCTTTTGAAGGTCTGCACCACACCTGGTTTTGGTGCCGCCACCAGTGATGTCTGTCACCATCAAAGCTGACTGTGGCCCAGGGAGCCTACGATGGTAAGTGGGGCCCATCTCAGATGCCATCTGAACCTCTGCACAGGTCTCCATTACACAAGCTATGATGTTATAGCAGATGATGCTAGTGTTGTTGCAGCCAGATGAGATGGATGATGGTTCAAGGTTGCCTACGGCGCTGAAGTTCTGCTGGGCTCTTGTCTGCAACATGTTTGGTCCTCTAGGTGCTCAGAAAAACAGTTACAGAGTCTTTGTTAGAAGTAGATTGTATCACAGACTTCATCTTTCCATTAAAAGTTCACACTATCCACTCCACCTCTCTCTTGAATTAAGGGTGGAAAGGAGTGGTGTAGAGGTGCTGTCTGTCATGTTGAGATCAAAACTCTGTGAAGGGAACTATGAATCATAATCAGTCATGATGGTCTGTAGAACACCACTCATTGTCAACAATCATAGCTTGCACTGTGAAATACTTCCTGGTGACATATGAAAACTTTGAGAAAGAGTCAACAATAAGTAGCCCCTTCAAGATGAGAATAGGATCTATGAAGTCTGTGTGTTCCTGGTACAAGAGCAGCAGGCCTGGGCCACGATTAAGACTCCTGGAGTTAATGCCTACTGGAGTGGGGGGCACAGTCACAGAACATGAATGGGTAAGTGCCTTGATATATTTATTGATGGCCTGCCAGTAAGCATGGCAGCAGGCCACTTACGTCTTCATCTGGATTAACTCCAATGACCTGCATGAAGCAGGGCAAGGACCAGAGTGTGGAGGAAGGGTGGGATCTCCACCCAGATGGACTCATTCTCTATAGTGAGGAGGAGGGCCCCATCCTGAACTGACAGCTAATGTTTCAAAGCAAAGTAGCATCATAAGATTGGGTCAGATCGTGTAAGGAAGTGGTCTGGCCAAAGTGACTTCACCTATATGAAAACTTGGTACATATAGTGTCTGTCATAATTCTGTTGTAATGATGAATGCCATGACCAGGAAAATGTATAAAGTGAACAGGACCTTGGGGTTGATGTGGAAGCACACAACTGATTTTCACTCGAATTCTGTGATGAGGCCAGCTTGAATAAGGCAAGTAAAGGTTTGTGGTCTATTGCTAGCTGGAAAATCACACCACAAAAGTATAAGTGATATCTGTGCACTGTAAAGGTAATAGCAACTATCTCTTTCCCAATATGGGCATGGTTTTGTTCAGCTTTATTTAACTTTCAGGTGTTCTGACCCATCCACACCTCAGAGTGGAAGTCTCTGGGAACCATTTGGTTTGTGTACCGCAACTAAAGGGGACACCAATGAATCAGACTAGGTAAGTGTCATCACTTGTTATTGAAGGCAGATGAGCTCAATTTTAATGTCTTCACACAGAACTTGGCGTAAACGACGTACCCTTGCAAAATGGGGAACTGCATTGGATTGAAGGTGTATCTTGGCCTGCATCTCAGCAGCAAAGCCTAGCCATGAAGGGAAAAAAACCTGGAAAATGTGTACAGAGATTGTCGACACCCTGTAAGGGACTGTGGCAGATACAAGATAAACGGTTTCATTAATAGAAAACTGTAACTGATTAAACGGGTTGAGACCAAAAATGTTATCTGTTGCAAGGGAATTAATAACAATTAAAGTGATGTGACAGAACACGCATTTATACATCACTTTCATTTGAAAACTGCCTCAAATGCCTAGTTAATGTTCACTGTATGATGTAAGCTGAATAAATATGCAATGCCTGTAAACTGAACTCTATGTACGTGTTCTAATTTATCAGTGAAGCTAAGACCCCTACATCAACTTGAAAGAAAATAAGTTTGTTGAAGATTTTCAATTCATTTAATAACTTCTGATGTGCGCCTGTCTCAGGGCTTATGGCAGTTTTGATTTTGTTGACAGAATTCTGCTCCAGGTCCCTTGCAGAAACTACCCCTGTTGTCATATTTCCAACAGGGAACACCATTCATGATGCCTGGAGCATCAGTCGTGAGGATAGTGTCTGAAACAATGACAGGATGACAGCTTCCATTTGCAATTTGTTGAGGTACAAATAAAGAGCTATAGTCACGGAAGCATGATTTGAATTTTGAACCATGTCACTGAGCAGCTGTTTGCGAATTTCCTTGTCTGAATCATATTGGATAACACAGTCACAAATGACATATTCTGGGTAACTTTTTACTTGTCTCATTCATACGCACAAAGTTACAGAGCCAACTTGAGCCTTTTTAGTTCTGCAATCCATTTCTGGTACAATTTGGAAGGTGATTTGTGGAGGCAGAAAGATTAAAGTCTGGAAAAGACAGTCTGTCCATGTTGTCTATCATGTGGAGCTTATGGATCAAACACAAAGGTCTTAAGAGGACCAGGACCAACAGATTTCTGGATCACTATCTTTAAAAGATGTGAAGAGGTGGCATATTCATCGGAGATATACACCCAGAAAGATTGAAGTCTGGAAAAGATAGTCTGTCCATGTTGTCTATCATGTGGAGCTTATGGAACAGACACAAAGGTCTTAAGAGGACAAGGACCAACAGATTTCTGGATCACTATCTTTAAAAGATGTGAAGAGGTGGCATATTCATCGGAGATATACACCCAATCATCCTTGTCATCTTGGAAAATATGAATAGGAACACTGTTAGCTGCTGATGTATCAATATGATAAGACACTACTGCATGGTGAGCTGTTGTTCATGTCATTCCTTCCTGCAATTTCAGCTGTTTTGATGTGTCTCCTCATGAGATTTGAGGAATTTAGGGAACCCTGGTTCCATTGTGAAACATTGTGGATATGTAGAACATTGTTATAACTGTTGGAATGATGTTTCTATTTCCTCTATTTGAACACAACCAAAAATTACAGGTTCTGAACAGGTTAAGTGTCTGGTGCACAACAAATGCTGCTGGTTGTCTGCAGTTACACATAAGATGGACACCATGAAACACAGGGTGGTTATAATTAAAGTTAACTTTCAAACCACTGTAGAAATAACATCACTGGTCAAACTGACTTCAAATTGCAACAGAATATTATTGGAGAAGGGGGAAAACGTATGGCAGAACCAAATTAATAATTACAAAATGTAGCAATAGATGGCACTGTAAGCACCATAATTTAATAGTCATTGACTACAAATGAATCATACAATAATACCTAAGGGAAACAAACTGTACTACTGTGTGCATGGGTGTACAGGTGTGATACTGTTAGTTACATAAGCCCATCCACTACAGCAAGGTAATATCACATTGGATGGGAAAAATTGGTTTTTGTCTTGAGACCAAAAACTGCATAAAAAGCATCAAGCAAAATCAAATTGGATTATTATCTTCCATGTCACTGGTGCAAAACATGTTCAATATGCTGTCCACCATTTTCTGCAACAAGTTGAAATCAAGAAACAGCATCTTGCACAACTGATCGAAGTGTTTCCAGGTTCACATTCAGAATGTGTTGCGCAATGCGTGCCTTCAATGCAGCTAAGTTTGCAGTCGGAACACTGAACATAGCATCTTTCAGGTAGCCCCACAGCCAGAATTCACACGGACTGGGATCACCAGGCTGTAGGAAAATGGGGGCCGATAATTTTAGCATTTCCGAAATGGCGCTTCAGCACCTGCTTCACTGGATTTGCAGTGTGCGAAAATTTTCCATCTTGCATAAAAATGATCCCATCCACACACCCATACTGTTGAAGAGCTGGAATGATGTTGTTGCGCAAAAGGCACTCATAACACTTACCAGTGATGGTACAGGTAACAGGACCAGAAGCATTTGTCTCTTCGAAAAAGTATGTCCTATGATAAATAATGCCATAAACCTGCACCACACAGTGACCTTTTCAGGATGAAGTGGTACTGGCTGATTTGCATGTGGATTTTCAGTTGCCCTTATTTGACAATTCTGCGAATTGACAAATCCCGTCAGATGGAAGTGGGTTTTGTCTGTCCACAAAATCTTCCACAGCCAATCATTGTCCACTTCCATGTGAGCAATAAATTCTAAAGCAAAGGTCTCTCTTGCTGGCAGGTCAACAGGAAGCAACTCGTGCACATGGGTAATTTTGAATGGATAGCAAAGAAGGGTGTTTTGTATGATTTTATGCACCATGCTCATGGGTATGTCCAATGTTCGCACAATTCTCCGTGCACTACATGTTTGCACACCACCACTCGCCTCCTCCTGCAGTGCTGTGGCCACTGCTTACACTGATGTCGAATCAATTTGTTTCCCCCCTCTTACCAAGTTGCACAGAAAAAGAACCCATCTCTCCAAATTTCCGAATCATTTTCTCCAGACCCATGGCAGTCATTGGACCAATGCCTTCAGTGTCCGGAACTTCTGCAGAGCAACATCTGCACGGTCATCATTCTTGTAATACAGCTTTACAAGCAGAGTGCGGTCCTGCATTGAGACAGTCACGGCAAACGTTGCAGACGTGCAAGGAGGAAAAGCCATGTACCCGACATGTTTTCATTTACGTATTCTGACACATATAGCACCATCTATTGATCAATTTTCACACTATTTTTTTCTTCTGTCATACATGTTCACCCTTCTCAGATAATATTCCGTTGCAATTTGATGTCATTCTGACCAGTAGTGTTATTTCTACAATGTTTTGAAAGTTTAACTTTAATTATAATCACCCTGTACTTCAAGTACTTGTTTACAGTCTAACTGTACTGTAATGTTATGAGAAATCCAGCCAGAGACAAACATCAAACATAGTTTGAGTTTACAGCATAGTTTGTAAATAGAATGATAACCAGCACATGTCTAGCAAGCATTTTGTGATGAATACTAGACTGAATTGTTGTCGCTGAGTGGGCAACTGTATTTCGTTCTGGAGACCATGGAATCACATCATGTGTCATGATATGGTGGAGGGCATGTCTCCGCCTGTTCCTGAGTACTCACTGTCTACTGCAAGTGTATGGGCCCATCGGTTGTGAAGACGAGTGCATAGTTTTGTTCTCTGAGTTGCTGGCTACTGCTCAGTCTTTTTCATCCATGGCAATAACGAGAGGAGTCTACAAGCAATCATCTCAAAACTTTTGAGCTTTGCATGTCTTGCAGCTGTGATGACATTTCACCTGTGCTGCTAAAAGAATACAAAAGAAAATCAGTTATGCCTCTGGCACACCTAACAAATAACTCACTCTGACATAAAGAATTCTTTGACATCTTGAAAATCTCTGAAATTCTACAAGTGTATAAAAAAAGAGAATAAAAAAAGAAGCAAAAATTTACACATCAATATCATTAACTTGGTATATTTAAAAGCGCTGGCAGGTCGATAGACACACAAACAAACACAAACATACACACAAAATTCTAGCTTTCGCAACCAACGTTTGCCTCGTCGGGAAAGAGGGAAGGAGAAGGAAAGACAAAAGGATATGGGTTTTAAGGGAAAGGGAAAGGAGTCATTCCAATCCCGGGAGCGGAAAGACTTACCTTAGGGGGGAAAAAAGGACAGGTATACACTCGCACACACACACACACACACACACACATATCCATCCGCGGATGGAGCAGACATATTTAAATATGTCTGCTTGTGTATGTATATGTGTGGATGGATATGTGTGTGTGTGTGTGCCCGAGTGTGTACCCGTCCTTTTTTCCCCCTAAGGTAAGTCTTTCCGCTCCCGGGACTGGAATGACTCCTTACCCTCTCCCTTAAAACCCACATCCTTTCGTCTTTCCCTCTCCTTCCCTCTTTCCTGATGAGGCAACAGTTTGTTGCGAAAGCTTGAATTTTGTGTGTATGTTTGTGTTCGTTTGTGTGTCTGTCGACCTGCCAGCACTTTCATTTGGTAAGTCACATCATCTTTGTTTTTATATATATATATATATATATATATATATATATATATATATATATATATATATATATATATATATATATATGTGTGTGTGTGTGTGTGTGTGTGTGTGTGTGTGTGTGTTGTTGTTGTTGTTGTGGCCTTCAGTCCTGAGACTGGTTTGATGCAGCTCTCCATGCTACTCTATCCTGTGCAAGCTTCTTCATCTCCCAGTATCTACTGCAACCTACATCCTTCTGAATCTGCTTAGTGTATTCATCTCTTGGTCTCCCTCTACGATTTTTACCCACCACACTGCCCTCCAATGCTAAATTTGTGATCCCTTGATGCCTCAAAACATGTCCTACCAACCGATCCCTTCTTCTAGTCAAGTTGTGCCACAAACTTCTCTTCTCCCCAATCCTATACAATACCTCCTCATTAGTTACGTGATCTACCCACCTTATCTTCAGCATTCTTCTGTAGCACCACATTTCGAAAGCTTCTATTCTCTTCTTGTTCAAACTAGTTATCGTCCATGTTTCACTTCCATACATGGCTACACTCCATACAAATACTTTCATAAACGACTTCCTGACACTTAAATCTATACTCGATGTTAACAAATTCCTCTTCTTGAGAAACACTTTCCTTGCCATTGCCAGTCTACATTTTATATCCTCTCTACTTCGACCATCATCGGTTATTTTACTCCCTAAATAGCAAAACTCCTTTACTACTTTAAGTGTCTCATTTCCTAATCTAATTCCCTCAGCATCACCCGACTTAATTCGACTACATTCCATTATCCTCGTTTTGCTTTTGTTGATGTTCATCTTATATCCTCCTTTCAAGACACTGTCCATTCCGTTCAACTGCTCTTCCAAGTCCTTTGCTGTCTCTGACAGAATTACAATGTCATTGGCGAACCTCAAAGTTTTTACTTCTTCTCCATGAATTTTAATACCTACTCCAAATTTTTCTTTTGTTTCCTTTACTGCTTGCTCAATATACAGATTGAATAACATCGGGGAGAGGCTACAACCCTGTCTTACTCCTTTCCCAACCACTGCTTCCCTTTCATGCCCCTCGACTCTTAGAACTGCCATCTGGTTTCTGTACAAACTGTAAATAGCCTTTCGCTCCCTGTATTTTACCCCTGCCACCTTCAGAATTTGAAAGAGAGTATTCCAGTTAACATTGTCAAAAGCTTTCTTTAAGTCTACAAATGTTAGAAACGTAGGTTTGCCTTTTCTTAATCTTTCTTCTAAGATAAGTCGTAAGGTCAGTATTGCCTCACGTGTTCCAACATTTCTACAGAATCCAAACTGATCTTTCCCGAGGTCGGCTTCTACCAGTTTTTCCATTCGTCTGTAAAGAATTCGCGTTAGTATTTTGCAGCTGTGACTTATTAAACTGATAGTTCGGTAATTTTCACATCTGTCAACACCTGCTTTCTTTGGGATTGGAATTATTATATTCTTCTTGAACTCTGAGGGTATTTCGCCTGTCTCATACATCGTGCTCACCAGATGGTAGAGTTTTGTCATGACTGGCTCTCCCGAGGCCATCAGCAGTTCAAATGGAATGTTGTCTACTCCCGGGGCCTTGTTTCGACTCAGGTCTTTCAGTGCTCTGTCAAACTCTTCACGCAGTATCTTATCTCCCATTTCGTCTTCATCTACATCCTCTTCCATTTCCATAATATTGTCCTCAAGTACATCGCCCTTGTATAAACCCTCTATATACTCCTTCCACCTTTCTGCCTTCCCTTCTTTGCTTAGAACTGGGTTGCAATCTGAGCTCTTGATATTCATACAAAAGGTTCTCTTCTCTCCAAAGGTCTCTTTAATTTTCCTGTAGGCAGTATCTATCTTACCCCTAATGAGACAAGCCTCTACATCCTTACATTTGTCCTCTAGCCATCCCTGCTTAGCCATTTTGCACTTCTTGTCGATCTCATTTTTGAGACGGTTGTATTCCTTTTTGCCTACTTCATTTACTGAATTTTTATATTTTCTCCTTTCATCAATTAAATTCAATATTTCTTCTGTTACCCAAGGATTTCTATTAGCCCTCGTCTTTTTACCTACTTGATCCTCTGCTGCCTTCACTACTTCATCCCTCAGAGCTACCCATTCTTCTTCTACTGTATTTCTTTCCCCCATTCCTGTCAATTGTTCCCTTATGCTCTCCCTGAAACTCTCTACAACCTCTGGTTCTTTCAGTTTATCCAGGTCCCATCTCCTTAAATTCCCCCTTTTTGCAGTTTCTTCAGTTTCAATCTGCAGTTCATAACCAATAGATTGTGGTCAGAATCCACATCTGCCCCAGGAAATGTCTTACAATTTAAAACCTGGTTCCTAAATCTCTGTCTTACCATTATATAATCTATCTGAAACCTTTTAGTATCTCCAGGATTCTTCCCGGTATACAACATTCTTTTATGATTCTTGAACCAAGTGTTGGCTATGATTAAGTTATGCTCTGTGCAAAATTCTACAAGGCGGCTTCCTCTTTCATTCCTTCCCCCCAATCCATATTCACCTACTATGTTTCCTTCTCTCCCTTTTCCTACTGACGAATTCCAGTCACCCACGATTATTAAATTTTCGTCTCGCTTCACTACCTGAATAATTTCTTTTATCTTGTCATACATTTCATCTATTTCTTCATCATCTGCAGAGGTAGTTGGCATATAAACTTGTACTACTGTAGTAGGCATGGGCTTTGTGTCTATCTTGGCCACAATAATGCATTCACTATGCTGTTTGTAGTAGCTAACCCGCACTCCTATTTTTTTATTCATTATTAAACCTACTCCTGCATTACCCCTATTTGATTTTGTATTTATAACCCTGTAATCACCTGACCAAAAGTCTTGTTCCTCCTGCCACCGAACTTCACTAATTCCCACTATATCTAACTTTAACCTATCCATTTCCCTTTTTAAATTTTCTAACCTACCTGCCCGATTAAGGGATCTGACATTCCACGCTCCGATCTGTAGAATGCCAGTTTTCTTTCTCTTGATAACGACGTCCTCCTGAGTAGTCCCCGCCCGGAGATCCGAATGGGGGACTATTTTACCTCCGGAATATTTTACCCAAGAGGACGCCATCATCATTTAATCATACAGTAGAGCTGCATGTCCTCAGAAAAAATTACGGCTGTAGTTTCCCCTTGCTTTCAGCCGTTCGCAGTACCAGCACAGCAAGGCCGTTTTGGTTAATGTTACAAGGCCAGATCAGTCAATCATCCAGACTGTTTCCCCTGCAACTACTGAAAAGGCTGCTGCCCGTCTTCAGGAACCACATGTTTGTCTGGCCTCTCAACAGATACCCCTCCGTTGTGGTTGCACCTACAGTACGGCCATCTGTATCGCTGAGGCACACAAGCCTCCCCACCAACGGCAAGGTCCATGGTTCATGGGGGATATATATATATATATATATATAATAGAGGGAAACATTCCACGTGGGAAAAATATATTTAAAAAGAAAGATGATGAGACTTATCAAACAAAAGCGCTGGCAGGTCGATAGACACACAAACAAACACAAACATACACACAAAATTCTAGCTTTCGCAACCAACGGTTGCCTCGTCAGGAACGAGGGAAGGAGAGGGAAAGACAAAAGGATATGGGTTTTAAGGGAGAGGGTAAGGAGTCATTCCAATCCCGGGAGCGGAAAGACTTACCTTAGGGGGAAAAAAGGACAGGTATACACTCGCACACACACACATATCCATCCGCATATACACAGACACAAGCAGACAATGAAAATGTCTGTCTTTCAACAACTTCTTTGCCTCTGTACTTCCGCCTCGACTGACATCTCTGCCCAAACTCTTTGCCTTTACAAATGTCTGCTTGTGTGTCTGTGTATGTGCGGATGGATGTGTGTGTGTGTGTGTGTGTGTGTGTGTGTGCGCGCGCGCGCGCGCGAATGTATAACGCTCCCATATTTTATTTTCTCAGGCTTGTCTGACATTTGGTATTACCCCCAAAGGCCTCACACTTAAAGTTCCCATCTCTGGCTGCAACCCTTCTTTCCATCAGTCCCTATACCAGTTCCAAACTGAACAATCCATTGCCCTCACCCACCTAATCCTTCACCTACACATCAACTCAGCCAATGAACACACCCCTCAACTCCTATCCTTAATAAAAGTCCTCAATCTTTCCTCTCCCACATCCACACCGGCTGTTCAGAGCATCCTCCTACAGGCCAACCGCAAATTAGAACAGCATGCCACCCTCCACCTCAAAAAACTATCCAATCTCCTGGTTTCCAACCTCCGGAAAGGCAACTCACTCACCCTTCACAACCTTTCCAGCAAACGTCAACCTCCCCACATTGCACACAAACCCAGTCTCTCCCATCTACTCAGTCTCCCACTTCCAGCTCCACTCCCTCCAAAACCTCAAAATTCCAATCAACACAATCTGGAACCACAACACCCTAATTTGGTAGATAACCTTTCCTACAAACCTCTCTCCCAATCCAAAACCTCTGTCCTATCCAAAGGCCTCACCTTCAGCCCCACTCCCAGATTCAACCAAACAGCACTCGCCAAAGATTTACTGTCCTACACTCGTACTCTCTGCTGGAAATATCATTTTGCCACGAAGAGAAATGATCCTAATCCTACTCCTAATGATCCAACTCCCCAAGACACTATCCAAATTGAACCCTGCCTCGAACAGTTCCGTCCTCCGTCACAGCGGGACCCACCTCCTCTTCCTCAAAATCACCCTCTCCAAACCTTCCAGGAATTTCTGACTTCCAGCCCTGCCTCTCAATCCTTCTTAAAAAATCTTAATCCTACTCCCAACATCACCACTGCTGAAGCCCAAGCTATCCGTGATCTGAAGGCTGACCGATCCATCGTCATTCTTCCGGCGGACAAGGGTTCCATGACCGTGGTACTTGATCGTCGGGAGTATGTGGCTGAGGGACTGCGTCAGCTTTCGGACAACACCACATACAAAGTTTGCCAAGGTAATCTCATTCCTGATGTCCAGGCGGAGCTTCAAGGAATCCTCAGAACCTCAGGCCCCCTACAAAACCTTTCACCTGACTCCATCAACCTCCTGACCCCACCGACACCCCGCACCCCTACCTTCTACCTTCTTCCTAAAATTCACAAACCCAATCATCCCAGCCGCCCCATTGTAGACGGTTACCAAGCCCCCACAGACCGTATCTCTGCCTACGTAGATCAACACCTTCAACCCATTACATGCAGTCTCCCATCCTTCATCAAAGACACCAACCACTTTCTCGAACGCCTGTAATCCTTACCCAATCCGTTACCCCCGGAAACCATCCTTGTTACCATTGATACCACTTCCTTATACACAAATATTCCGCACGTCCAGGGCCTCGCTGCGATGCAGCACTTCCTTTCACGCCGATCTTCTGCCACCCTACCTAAAACCTCTTTCCTCATTACCTTAGCCAGCTTCATCCTGACCCACAACTTCTTCACTTTTGAAGACCAGACATACCAACAATTAAAGGAAACAGCCATGGGTACCAGGATGGCCCCCTTGTACGCCAACCTATTCATGGGTCGCTTAGAGGAAGCCTTCTTGGTTACCCAGACCTGCCAACCCAAAGTTTGGTACAGATGTATTGATGACATCTTCATGATCTGGACTCACAGTGAAGAAGAACTCCAGAATTTCCTCTCCAACCTCATCTCCTTTGGTTCCATCAGATTCACCTGGACCTACTCCAAAACCCATGCCACTTTCCTTGACATTGACCTCCATCTGTCCAAAGGCCAGCTTCACACGTCCATCCACATGAAACCTACCAACAAGCAACAGTACCTCCATTATGACAGCTGCCATCCATTCCACATCAAACGGTCCCTTCCCTACAGCCTAGGTCTTCGTGGCAAACGAATCTGCTCCAGTCCGGAATCCCTGAAGCATTACACCAACAACCTGAAAACAGCTTTCGCATCCCGCAACTACCCTCCCGACCTGGTACAGAAGCAAATAACCAGAGCCACTTCTTCATCCGCTCAAACCCAGAACCTCCCACAGAAGAACCACAAAAGTGCCTCACTTGTGACAGGATACTTTCCGGGACTGGATCAGACTCTGAATGTGGCTCTCCAGCAGGGATACGACTTCCTCAAATCCTGCCCTGAAATGAGATCCATCCTTCATGAAATCCTCCCCACTCCACCAAGAGTGTCTTTCCGCCGTCCACCTAACCTTCATAACCTTTTGGTTCATCCCTATGAAATCCCCAAACCACCTTCCCTACCCTCTGGCTCCTACCCTTGTAACCGCCCCCGGTGTAAAACCTGTCCCATGCACCCTCCCACCACCACCTACTCCAGTCCTGTAACCCGGAAGGTGTACACGATCAAAGGCAGAGCCACATGTGAAAGCACCCACGTAATTTACCAACTGACCTGCCTACACTGTGAAGCTTTCTATGTGGGAATGACCAGCAGCAAACTGTCCATTCACATGAATTGACACAGGCAGACAGTGTTTGTTGGTAATGAGGATCACCCTGTGGCTAAACATGCCTCGGTGCATGGCCAGCACATCTTGGCACAGTGTTACACCGTCCGGGTTATCTGGATACTTCCTACTAACACCAACCTGTCAGAACTCTGGAGATGGGAACTTGCCCTTCAGTATATCCTCTCTTCTCGTTAGCCGCCAGGCCTCAACCTCCGCTAATTTCAAGTTGCCGTCGCTCATACCTCACCTGTCATTCGACAACATCTTTGCCTTTGTACTTCCGCCTCGACTGACATTTCTGCCCAAACTCTTTGCCTTTACAAATGTTTGCTTGTGTCTGTGTATGTGCAGATGGATATGTGTGTGTATGTGAGTGTATACCTGTCCTCCTTTCCCCCTAAGGTAAGTCTTTCCGCTCCCGGGATTGGAATGACTCCTTACCCTCTCCCTTAAAACCCACATCCTTTCGTCTTTCCCTCTCCTTCGCTCTTTCCTGATGAAGCAACTGCTGGTTGCGAAAGCTAGAATTTTGTGTGTATGTTTGTGTTTGTTTGTGTGTCTATCGACCTGCCAGCGCTTTTGTTTGGTAAGTCATGGGCGTAGAATTTCCCGGCACTTTAAAAAACGAAACTCAGGGACGAAAACCCCTTTTGGAAAGATTTAGAATTTCCCGGCACTTTAAAAAACGAAACTCAGGGACGAAAACCCCTTTTGGAAAGATTTTTTTTTTTTTTTTTTGCAGCAATATATACGCTGTATATTTTCGTATGATGAAAGTATAAATTCGAATCCCACCAAACACCGCATGTTACTTTCCGAACCATGTAATCGAGATTGCGATACGCTTTTGTAAGCGAGTCATTGCTCACGTGATCCCGCCAGCCGATGACAGCGGATATTCAGAGCGTAGGGCACGTGATGTAGTCCGCTAATAACAACATCACTGTTAAGTAGTGCGTATACACAAAGAGGAAAAGTTAATGTCTTAAATTAATATACATAGTGTTGCTACAAGAAAAGCAAAGCTTTCACGTATAACATTGGTCTCTAAGGTTAATAAGCTGCAACAGAAGCTAAGCTTTCACATATAATGTTGAGTTTTCTTGCCCGTGTTACACTTTAAGATACATCACACAAATGTGCCAGTAAAATTTTTAGCCAAGTCCAGTGAATTGTTCTCAAAGTTTTGCACAAATAAATTAGCTACCGCAGAGGAGCGAGAGCTTCCCGTAGCACTACATCAATTTGCTCATAATAATGACACGATTGTCTGATCTGGGCTCTAAATACTTCTAATGGCTCGTCATCAAACGCTCTGTGATTTAAGGAATTCATCGTGCATTCTCACACATAGTTCCACTTGCGAAAAAGGAAATTTACTTTGAAAGTAACGTTTTTCAAACCACCATTCGCAATTTTTCCCGCGACCTGTTAGAAGTAGGTTCGTTTCAGCAGTCGTCAGAAAGAGCCAGATAACAGGCGCCACTGCGCTTTGGCAGCTGCTGTGTGTAAAACACGAAAAGATCTTACGTTATGTCATAAAAGAAAAGAGGCCGAAATATCGTTGTCTAATACTGTGTAAGCTGTTAAGACAAATAGTACCCATGACTGGTGTGGTTTCTCGATCTGATTATGTTTATTTTGTCACTGTCTGCTAGATAAAACAAAATAGGTCTTTCTAACACCGGAGAAATTGTAACACACACCAAATAAACGAGACTGGTTTGGCACAAATGGTCATTTTTATAACATGACAGAATATAATTCACGAAGACCAACATAAAATGCCTATTAGGCCTACTACATGCAAATAATTTAATGTTAGAAAAATAGTTTCATATTTCATTCATACGCCCCAGTTTCTCGAGTATGAGATCGAATAGTAGTAGTACGAGATTTTTACTTAAATTTGGAATCCTCATGCTCTTCCCTAATTGGTGTGACGTCCCCGTTTCTTCTCCTTCCTCGTTCTAACAAACAATCTTGTCATGACGAATTCTGGAACTATTTCTGCCTTTGTCAAAATTTAGTCGCTGGTTAACTTCACTAACCCTGCCAGAATCACCGGTTTTGTTATCCCTGATTATTCTCCGGTTAGGCGTTGTTATGTTCGTACAAACCACTTTCCACGCTACTTCCAGAATAGAAGTTAAGCGGCTGCTAGATGGGGACTGTACAACTGGCCCTTAATAGTGTAGCAATCTGGCCAAAAATTTTCTGACAAAATATCATTTTCTTGGATACACCGCGAAGATAATACGTAATCTTTCTTACCTGTTATTCCTGTTAGTCGTTTATTTCCACTCTGGTAGTCTGACTCTATGGATTTCGCTAGTAATTATAACAAAGCTGATCATTCCAAACCCAATCAACCACATAATCAGACAGCGGTTGGCGTTCACTCGTTCGGCTTTACTCCGCTCAGCTCGTATAACCCGGTCCCCTTTTGCTTGCAGGAAAGTTTATTTCTAGATACGACGAGGATTCCCCTGACAGACATCACGTACGCTAGGCACGCATTCAAAAATTAACTTATGATTCATTCAGAAATCAACTTGCGGAGTGTGTTCAAAAACCAACAGGGATGCGTTTCAAAATCATGAGTAATCGGTAGACCAACGTGCGCTGGATGCTAGGCTCTTTGTGAAACATGATTTTTTTTCTTCTCAAGAATATGAATTTGGCGCCCCCTCCTCCCCCCGCAATTGTCATTCGGGTCAGATACATCGGTTTGCCCCGCCACTCAACTGTGCATGCGCATGAGCCCGCTCGTAACTGCTATAACAAATCTAGTTAAACAGTTGTGACGTCACGCTCATCGGAGACATTTTGTTCTTATGAAGCATTGCATGGTCTTCCTAACGCCTTTGACACATTTTGCTGTTGGCAAACGTTTGTATGAGCACTGTGTTTTGTTGTTGTATATGGCACATTTCCTATGTTTTATTTTCATATTTTTTTCTTGTTCACCTTTTATTGTTGTAGTGTTATTCTGCAGTAGCGGGATAGAGTAATATCCTTTATTAGAGTATCGATTCTTACTAGTCAAGATTACAAAAATTTAACTGAAACCTAAAATAACGAAAAATTCCCGGAATTCTAAAAAATTCCCGCATTCTTCCCGGTTTTCTCCCGGATGAAAAAATTCCCGGGTTTTTCCCGGGTCGTATACACCCTGTGTTAACTGATAATGCATTGTACTTTACAGATGAAAGATGGAAGGAATTATGACTACAAATAAAATAAAACACATACTGTTATCAAAATTCCATCCTGAAGCAAGCCCATAGCAAGGGTGTTTATGGAATCTAATAGATTTGTATGCTGCTACACACCACAGAAACATACAAAATGGATCGAGTTCACCTTGCCATTTCAGCAAATCATTAATAACTTGCCACATAGTTTGACAAGTTTTACACAAACTGCATTAATGTTTAAGAGACATTAAATGGATGAGTGGGGAAACAACAACTGCCTATTGTACCCATGGGAGACATGACATTTAACATATGCCAAGCCTTGATTAATTTAGGAGAAAAGACGAGTAGAGAGAAAGTCTTATGACAAAAGATTAGGGCGCAATGTACAATTTCATAGAGGACAAGAAGTATTGTTGCGAATGCTGCCAAAGTCTACCAAACATGGAAAACTTAACTGCAAATGGCAGCTCTTATACAGTGGCCCATTTGTGATTACACAAGTCCCTGATTCAAGATCATATAGATTAGCTTACCCTATAAGTGGATAGGGCAAGGGCCTATATCCACACAAGGATGGAAAAGGATTTGGAATCTGTATGCTGAATGGGTTGGAAAACAGGATAAACCAACTCATGAAGTTATTGCGCTTAAGTATAGTGAAAATATTTCATTAGAAAATTATGAAAGTTGTTCACTTAGTTTCTCTTTTGTTATTTATTTGTGTGTAAATAGAAGCAAGGTAAGGTATTACTTATTTAAGATTTGTTCACTGACAAAAGGACGTTGTGAGATAAGTAATAAGTGGAATTTAATCGCCATGATGAGAATTCACTGCTAAAAGACAGACACCTTCCAACCACAAAGTGATAAATGTGATTGGAAATTTGCATCACAGGACAGTGACCTCACTGTACGTGTGAAGGCAAAATGAATCCAACATGCTGCTTAACACACCAGACACTCAGCTAACATTGGTGTCTGTACACCACGTAGAATATACTTGAAAGATATGGAATACAAATTGATTACTAAAATAAGAACTAAACTAATATAATGAAAAGAGACCTAAGATAAGGAAACATTTACATGGAAGGAAAGAAAATGAACTAATTATGGGAAGATATCTACAAACTAGGTTACTATTTACACTATATACACAAAAATCTACTACAAGATAAACACAAAAATCTACATTATGGCTACATACAAAATAAACTGAGCACTATGGTATAGGAAACCCGTATATACGATGAAAGAATGAATAATTTTCTCTGAATCAGCTACGAGAGGGGGTTACGGTACTGTGCCTCATCTAGAAAGATACCTATTAGTTTTTGTGCACTTATATATAAATATGTGTATGAATGTGATCGTGTGAATGTTATGTGTGAATATAAAGAAGTTATAGTAGGTAAAATATTGTGAAATGAAGTTGCGGTCCTGTACTGCCAAAGGATAAAAACGAGTTGGACCATACATTGAAGAATATTAGTAACAGATATGAATGCCAAATGCAAATGTTGAAGACACGATTATACATGATCATAGCTTATCTCAATGTCTTTCTCCAAACATTTCCTTTGACACAGCTTTCATAGCAAAGTCTTTGCATATATACATATTTTCATACAGAGGAGTGAAAAGTATAAAATAAGTACTCTGAAGTACAACCATTACAGGTACTTCGAAGCAAATGACATTAGTAAACTAGTACGACACAATGATATTAGCCTTTTATCTATAGTGCCGCAAACACTGGGTGAATAATTTGTTGCAATACACAAAGAAGCATTCACAGAGAATTTGCTCAATCATTGTGAGATGTGTAGAGGAATAATTTCAGCATGAGATGATAAATACTTCTTTATATTCTCCATCACAGCTCCCAGTAAATTCGTAAACCACCTTAGTATTGAGAGAGGCTTGGCTAAGCATAGTTATGCTTGTTTGTGTTGGAAACATGAGAGTATATCAGCATGGAATTACAAATACTTGAGTTAACAGAGATGATGACAGTAGATCTGCAAGTCACACACAAACACACACACACACACACACACACACACACACACTTGTATACATAAATGATCTATTAATGATGAGAATGTTGCCTTATGAATTTTGAAGGCAAAAACGAGTTCTTAAATGTTATTCACTTGTGCCTAAATATTGTTAAGCAAACAGTGAAAATGATGTGACAAATTCATATATAAACTTGTATACAAGTGTGACCTCACGTGTCAGCTAATATTAAAATGAAATTTATGTGTAGTTATAAGGAGCAAATTTACATCATGTTTTAATTTCTTTACGTAAGGCACGTAGAATTTTACGCACTTGTGCAAAGGCATAGAAGGAAAACTATATTTGAAAAGAGTGTTTAACATATGTGAAATGAAAAGGGACATTAGGAAAAACTGTCCACATATCATATGTTAAGTGTGTGGTGAATGAGGAACAGACACTTTTGTGAAGCAGTGATTAAACTAGTGTGTACCTACAATGGTGAAAACATTCTAAGTGGTCTTTGCAGTGGCACTGGATGCTGAACTTTACTATGAGGGAGCAACTAAAGTAAGTAATTTATGGACTTGCATAGAATACGCTGAGCTCTCAACATGATGCCAATGATATGAGGTGGACTTTGGATAGCGAAATATGTGATAGACGATGTGGTCTATACAACTATGGTCAGAACTTTATGGCTTATTCATCACAGCTTCAAACTCTTTAACCAAACACACGTCAATATGCACTGATCCTACAGAGCTACACTCTGGACTCTATAACAGGCTGAACTGTTCTCTGTGGTTGCATTAATGGTACCACAAGCCACATGCACAATAAATGCTGCTTAGCATTTGAAGATGTGGCAAACTATGGGTGGCAGTTACACCTCAATAACGGAGCAAAAGACTTTCATTCAAACATGCCATTTGTCGAGTCATGATGTCAGAAACTGAGCCCTTAATGTTTTGTAAATTTCGTGTAAATTAATTGTAATGAAGCTGTCATGTGCAGGGGTTAATAGGACATAAACTTGGCCACAAATTAAGGGATTTGATCCCCAGCCAGGCCAGAAAGTAGTTAAGTAGTACTTCCACATGAAATTTGATTACTTATGTTACGTATGTTTGTAAAATGCACCACTACAGTGTACTGTTGTCCAGTACTCATGGAAATTGCCAGTATACAGTACAGAGACAGTTGTGATAGATCTTAGGTTGATTTAGCCATAAAGTATGTCATTCAATAAGTATCACAACACTGTACGGGGCAAAGATGCACTACAAACATGCCTGCACCAGAAAGAGAGAAGTACAAAGCTGATATCAAATTTTTCGCTCTTCAGCTATCTGTCTCTTCCTGTGCGTGATTCTGAGTGGATGTATCGAGTATATATGAGACACAATATATATGTTTGCGTAAAAGTTTTGTAATATATCTTCTGGAATGGGAGGTAGTTTCTTTCATTTCTAAATTGCTCATCCTGAAAATGATACCTGGATATAACGTACCCTGCAATCTGGATATAATGGTGACATCATTTATGATTGTATTATATGCATTCTTTACCATGGAGGTGGACGGTGCACTCTTTTCTTCAAGAAAGAAGAGAGAACTATCTGTTTAGAGGAGAGTTTTAATATATTAATCAAATTAGACTGCCACAGTGGTAATCGTAATGAGGTACTGTGGAAGTGCGAACTGTGGAAGTGCGAACTTAGAGGAGTGAATCACTGCCGGTAAAAGTATCTGAAAGCCACACACTTAGAAATAATCCAAATTACCCACACCTCCTTATGGCGCTAGTACCTTAATACTGGTGTAACGCCTTTCATCTCCAAAGGGTGCAGTTATTGCACCCCTCTGACCATAATGTTTTGCACAGTGGTTTCTGCAACAAAGTGGCCAAGATGTGCATTTCCATCTTATGTTCACTGATGTGGCGATATTCACTAGAGATGGCATATTCAGTCACCACAATGAGCATGTGTGGGCACCAGAAAACCCACACAGCATGTGGCATCATGCACTGAAACATTGCTTTACAATTAATGTGTGGCTGGATTTAGTTGGCAACCACTGTCAGGCTGTGCCTTTTACCATCCCACTTGACTTCCATGAGCAGACCTTCGTGGAACAGACTCTTATAGGCTTGTTTGAAGATGTTCCAGAAAAAGTTAAGTGCAACACGTGGTTGATGGGGCACTGCTCAATTTGGACTGGCTGCCTGTATGCATTTCAACATGTCATGTTCCGAGTGTGATCAGCAGTCAGTGCTCCATCAGAGTCAGGCATGCATGGGATCTGATGGTGCAAACTTCACGCAACTGTTGGAACATTAGAGCTGTATTCATGCCTTACACCATCTGTACTCATTATGTCCAATAAATATTTCAAATGAACCACTCTCATTTCCTTTCCGATCTTTGACCTCTGCTACCTATTAGCCCTGATGTTTGTGGCCATGTGTTGCTACACAATTCTCAGTCCTTGCGTGCCCCACCTCCCCTAGAAGTCTGTTGGAACATTATGAGACACCCTGTATAGTAAAATCTCAGTGATTATCTAAACTGCTACACAAATAAATGCTTGAAAGTCACATGCACAGTGCATCCCTCTTTGAACTACATTTAACCTAAAATAATTTCTGTCAAAGTGCTGATCTATTCTGAACACAGTTTATCTATTCTAAACACAGTTTAAAATGTTGATATGAGCACACTGGTCTCTAAAAGTCAGTCCTTTGTACAGCTCCAAAGAGCCTCATTGCTTACATATTGGTATTAAAAATTTGTTCCACTGTTGGGCAAGCAACATTATAATAAGCAAGGTCTGTGGTGGAGGTGTTATTTGATGTTAAGTAACGACTCTCCAGCTTTGACACAAGGATCTCCCTAAATGCCCTGCGTCTAATCAAACTCTCACACAAGACATTATATCAAATGTTCTTAAATAAGATGGTCTAGCAGACTTGTGAATAATGTACCCATAATTTAGCTGAGATCATAGGTAGCCTCTGTAAAACTGCTGCTTAAATGTTTGATCTGGGCCACAACCCCTGTAGCACAAATTTTAAAATATACATTGCTGTTGTTAATTTTGCTTTCAATTCCTTCAAGTGTGGCAGTTAGGCAAACCTCTGGTTCAAACCAAGACTCCATAATCTAACTCTGTCTTTAATGCTTAGAATGTCCATCCTCATTTTGAGTTCAAACAAATTAAAAACACATCATGGAATATAAAAACAACAGTTCTTGGTTGAGAACTTAGAAAGCTTCCTTCATCACTCATCCCTCCAGCCTTCTAGTTAATTATCAGTTGTTACTCAGGTACTATCATGAACCTGTAGAAAGGTCAAAGGTGTCTACCAATAAAGTACACTAGATATGATTCCTTGCTGGGACATTAAGCTATTAATTGCTTTAGAAATGCAATCATACTAACACATTATCTTGACAATATTATGAAAAGCAGAGGTGCTGAGTCACAAATAGGCACAACAAAAAGACTGTCAGAAAGTAAGCTTGCAGCCAACAAGGCCTTCATCGCAAATAGACAAAACACACACACATGACCACAGTCTCTGGCTGGGCTTAGCGATGTGTATATTGTCTACTTCCAACGAAGGCCTTGTTGGATGAAACTGTCAGTCTTTTTGTTGTGCCTATTTGCGACTCAGCACCTCTGGTATATGGTGAGTAGCACCTATCCTTTTCGTAACATCGTCACATTCCATCCTGGATTTTCCATTGTTTGATTTTAACACATCACGCTGAGAGACACTTGTAACATTATGATATTTACCTGTGTTAATATGCCATTAGTAGCTGCACCTCACCCTACTCTAGCTGAGAAGTAGTTGTCTGAAGTAGGCTATTTTAAATAATATGGTTCACACAAAGTTTACGGTCCAAAACACTTTAACTGCAATTCAGTATTAAATAATCTACTGTTTATGGTCATATTGAGTGTCATTCACTACAATTTATGCACAGATAAAGTGTAAGCCACATAACACTCGATTGACATCTAATACTTTAAATGGTAAAAATGTTATTTCTTTAAAAAAAGGACTCGTTGCAAATTAATGTGCATCTTATTGTCTGTAGCGTCTTACAGTCCATAAAATACAGTATCCTTCTGCAGACTTACTGAAATGGCTCCCAGCAGCCTTTCTTTTATAAGTTTACAATAATTAGCAATACATTCCACCATTGTTGTTTGTTGTCTTTTTACACATTACAATTTAATACTTCTATTTCTGAATAACTGAATAGTGGAATAAGATTTGTTTTACTGAGGTCTTTTAGATAAAACAACTGCTATTAAATTCTGCTGTATTATTTTCCAAAAAATGGTATTCTATTTCAGCAACAATGTTTTTATGAAATGTCTTAATTACTCTGAAGCTAAATGACAGAAAAAGTTAAGTTATCAACATATTTCCAGTATCAGCTGAATAAATGCTTGCCTTATCTATATGTACTTTGGATCTACTTTATCTGTAGTTAACAACTGGGCACATGTTTAAATATGAACAATGATAATGAAGTTTGCAATTACTGGTATTTGTAATCAACATAGTGTTGTGGCGTAGCAAGACAGCCACGCCACTTGGAAGTAGCCGAAAGGCATGCGTTAAGCTCACGCCGGCTGGCGTGAGGTCTGAAACAGGATACGTAATGAATGCTATAAAGAAAAGTACGTAGCTGCTGGAATACTTAACTTTAATCCATCATTGTGGTACATCGCTCTTGACGATACAAGTGAGACTCTTTAGATACATGCAATGTAATGCTAATGGCGCCTTGCTAGGTCGTAGCCATGGACTTAGCTGAAGGCTATTCTAACTGTCTCTCGGCAAATGAGAGAAAGGCTTCATCAGTGTAGTCGCTAGCAAAGTCGTTGTACAACTGGGGCGAGTGCTAGTAAGTCTCTCTAGACCTGTCGTGTGGTGGCGCTCGGTCTGCGATCACTGACAGTGGCGACACGCGGGTCCGACATGTACTAATGGACCGCGGCCGATTTAAAGCCACCACGTAGCAAGTGTGGTGTCTGGCAGTGACACCACACACAGTTTTTCAGTAAACTAATCACACACGAATTCCATTTAATCAAAAGAATGTAATGGATGATGAAGTTTGCTATGACCTGAGTTAATATTCAAGGTTTCTGGTACTGTGCTTGTGTGATATAAGTAGTAATCTTGAATACATTTGGGGGAAAAAAATTGGTGGGTAAGAAAAACGTAACAGGAGGGAAAATCCACTTTCTTTGTTACACACAGTTCTTCTGTTCAAAACAATCAGATAGAATGACAGCTAATACCTAAAATAACACGGAAACAGGAATTTATAAAGATGGTCCATTCCTTTAAAGCCACATTCATTTAGATGTACTAATCCTCCTCACTGACCCCTGTACTTTTGAAGGCGGTGTGACATGGCTAAAGATAACATCTCTTGCCACAATAATCTAATTTCTCCATACCCACCTTAAGGGATGCAAGGTTATCTGATGACCTATAAGGGAATACCTGCACAGCCATCCACCTACCACTGAATTCTGGAGTGGGCTCATCACCCTCCAGGGTATTGGTGCATGAAAAGTTTATTTAGTTAGTTGTCTTCATGTTCCTTGGATCATAATTGTGACCTTGTGCTATGATATGGAACTAGTTGGTTGTACAATTACAGTACACCTTCTCAACACAAAATACAGATGCCAACATGCACTTTTTTTTAAAAAAAAAAAAAAAAAAAAAGCTTAGAGTGATTTATATTTAACTACATCCAGTGTGTCTCTCTCCTGTCAAAACACACACACACACACACACACACACACACACACACACACACACACACACTCTCTCTCTCTCTCTCTCTCTCTCTCTCTCTCTCTTTCAGAAACACTTTCAGGTATTGCCACTGAGATATGACTTCAGCTCGTGTTTGACATTAATTTTATTATCCAATAAATTCTTTATATCACTGGGGAGACAGTCAAAGATTTTTATGGCTGAATAAATCACAAGTTTCTGTATAAAGCTAAGGTTGAGTGACAAATAATGAAAATTATTTCTGACCGAAATAAATTCATCGAATGTGAGTAACTTGGGGTCTGCTGTATTAGCTACAGATATTGGACATGTTGGTGGTATTTGAAAATTAGTACCACATCGGGACTTGAACCCAGATTTCTCATTTATGACAAGCAGCAAATCAGGGTTCAAGTCTCGGTCTGGCACAAATTTTGAAATGTCACCACAGATGGAACACCTGTCCCTAATACAGCTGATCTCAAGTTATTCATATTCAGCGAGTTTATTTTGATCCAATTTTAGGTGACTGTCAATCATCATCAATGTACATAAAAATAAATCATTTCTGCTTCTAATGTTATCTTTAAACGTTACTGTTGCTTTCAAAGTGTGACTGATTGTTGACAACAAATTTCATAAGGGAATTAGAGTACTGTGAGACTATTGTCAATATAGCCAACTATCTACAAAAGCTTCTAGAGAGCACACCATACAGTATGCTTATTACAAGCCAGTAAAAATTATGAGAGGTGAAAGTATACTTGGAAAAGGCTTGGAGACATGAAAAAATTCCAACTGGATTGTATCACAGACAGACACAAATTCGGAAATCAGATACTGGATTCTAAGGTGCATCCAGAAGCAGATAGAGACTCAGATCATAATTAAGTAATAATGAAGTGTATGCTGAAGTTTAGATAATGAATACTAGAGAAGGCAGTTCAGTTGAAGGGGAACACACAGCACTAAAAAGAGCCATCATAAATGCTGAAAACTGATGTGTAAGTGGCATTTCACAGAGGATGTTTGCAATTTAAAATATCATCTTTACGATAAGTAGTGATCTATCTTTTCCTTATATTGTTGACGTCAAAGAAGTTGGCCAGACAAATACAGGTAAAAGGATGGTAACTGTGAAGAAATCTTGAGTAACAGAAGAAATACTCCAATTGATGGATGAGAAAAGGAAGTGCAAAGTTACTGACAGAGAGACCAGAATAAAGTAATATAAATCACTTAGGAATAGGAAATGCAAGGAAGATAAGGAAGTGACTGCAAGAAAAATGTGAGGACATTGAAAAAGAAATAGTCATCGGAAGGACTGATTTAGCATATAGAAAATTCAAGACAACATTCAGTGTAATTGCAAAATGCAAAGGCTTCAACATAAGAATGCAACAAGAATTCTACCAACAGAGGGAGGGAGGGGGGAGGGAGTGGGGGGGAGAGAGAGGGGGGGGGGGGGGGTAGAAAGAGTATGCTGTCAGTCTAACAGACAGAGTCTGAGTGAGCTTTGGACTACTTGGAACCAAATAAGACAGAAGGCATTAAATAACATTCCTTTGGAATTTCTAAAATCACTGAGGAAATAGCAACTAAATGACTATTCAAGCTGGTGTGTAGAATTTAAGAAACTGGACACATACTACCAGATTTTTGGAAAAATATCATCCACAGAATCTCGAAAATAGCAATGGCACTCAAATTCAAGAACTATTGCATAATCAGCTTAACAATTCGCACATCCAAGTTTTTGACAAAGATAATTTACATAACAATGTAAAAGAAAATTGAGGATCTGTTAAATGTCTGTAACAATCTCTGTTAAGATATTCATCTATACAGTAGAAGGAGTTGCCTATCAAAAAGTCTTTCTAACACTATTTAATCCGTGCTTTATTTGAAACCAAGTTTTTAATGGTTGCTAGAAATTTATTGAAAATGTGTGTTCCTGAATATTGGACCCCTTTTTGGAGCAAGGTACGTGATTTTAGGTCTTTATGTTGATGGTTCTTATTCCTAGTATTGACATTATGTATCGAGCTATTGGTTGGAAATAGAGATGTATTACTTGCAACAAATTTCATTAAGGAATAAATATACTGAGAAGCAGTGGTTAGAATACAAAGTTCTGTGAACAGGTTTCTACATGATATTCTTGAATTTACACCACAAATGATTTTTATCACACGCTTTTGCACCCTAAAAACTTTTGCTCGGTTTGATGAGTTGCTCCAGAATATGACATAATGGAATGAAAGTAAGCAAAGTATGCAAGTTTTTTTATATTTATATTTCCTACATCTGACATCATTCCCACGGCAAATACAGACTTGTTTAGGCGCTTAAGCAATTCTCTGGTATGCCCTTCCCAACTGAGTTTGTTATCGAGTTGTAATCCCAGAAATTTAACACTGTCAAAGTCTTTGATCTGCATGTCTTCACATGTTATACACATGCTGGAAAGAAATCTCTTACAGGTCCTGAACTGCATATAGTGGGTCTTCTCAAAGTTTAATGACAGTGAATTAGCTTTAAACCACTTATTAATGTCAGTGAAAATTTGTTTAACAGCTATTTCTAAATCTATACTTGACTTTCTACTTACTGCAATGTTTGTATCATCTGCAAACAAAACAAACTTAGCATCTGGCAAAGTAACTGATGTAAGGTCATTAATGTACACAAGAAAAAGCAATGGACCCAAGATGGAACTGTGAGGAACACCACATGTAATTAATTAACAGTCAGATGAAGACTGACTGCTTACTGCACAGACATTTCACTACGACACCCTTTGTTTCCTGTTAGATAGATAAGACTCAAACCATTTCGCAGCACTGCCAGTGACACCAAATATTCTAATTTACTTAAGGGAATACTGTGGTTCACAGTCAAAGGCTTTCGACAAGTCACAGAAAAAGCCAATAGCCTCTAATTTATTATCTAACTGTCAGTGTAAATAGCTTTCTGTAAGTCAGAACACTTAAGAAATCCAAACTGTGACTTGGACAATATATTATTTGCAGTCAGATGCTTAAGGAGACGCTTGAACACAACCTTTTCAAATATTTTTGAGAATGCTGGCAAAAGAGAAACTGGTCGATAGTTTGACAGCATCTCTTTATCACCCTTCTTGTAAAGAGGTTTAACTTCAGCATATTTTAGCCATTTTAATGGAAGCAAGACTAAAGAAAATCAAATTCCGTTCATGTGACCGGTCAACCCAGGAACAGAATTCAGTGACGTAAAGTGGTGCAAGATGTTCAAAATTCTCAAAAATGTTGGAGTAAGCCATAAGGAAAAAGAGGTAATATACAATATGTACAAGAACCAAGAATTAAAGATAAGATTGCAAGAGCAAGAACAAAGGGCTTGGGTTAAAAAAGAGTGTAAGGCAGGGAGGCAGTTTTTCCCTCATTGTTCAATCTGCACATTGAAGAAGCAATGATGAAAATAAAAGATAGGTTCAGGAGTGAAATTAAAATTATGGGAAAAGAACATCAATGATAGATTCCCTTACAACAATGCTAATCACAGTGAATGTGAGGAAGAATTACAGGATATACTCCATGAAATGAACAGTTTACTGAGCAAGTAATTTTGATTAAGAGTAATTTGAAGAAAGGCAATAGTATTGAGTTGCAGAAATGAGATAAATAATAAACTTAACATCAAACTTGTGGATCAGAAGTGTGGCTACCTCAGAAGCAAAATAGCATATTATGGATGAAGCAAGGAGGATGTAAAATGCTGACCATCACAGGCAAAGAGGGCATTCCTGGCCAACATAAGTCAACTAGATTCAAATATTGGCCTTAATTCAATGAAAAAATTCTGAGAATACACATTTGGAGTGCACAGTTGTATGGAAGTGAATCATGGACTGTGGGAAAACCAGAAAAGAAGAGAATCAAAGTATCTGAGATGTGATGTTATATATAAGGATGCTGAACATTATATGGATTGATAAAACAAAAAATGAGAAGGTTCTCTACAGTACTAGAGAAGAAAGAAATATGTGGAAAACACTGAAGAGACTGGATAGTAGGATGTGTGTTAACACATCAGGGAATAGCTTGTGCAATTAGAGGGAGCTGTAGAGGGCAAAAACTGTAGGGTGACATAGAGACTAACAAATAATTGAGGATGTAGAATGTAAATGCCGCTCTGATATGAAGAGGAAGAAAGGCCACCACACTCAGTACTGGGGATGCATATGCCTGAAATTTCTGGTACCCAATGACATAAGTTGTTCTGCACGAGTTGTGAAGATAATGAGCTTACATTGCAATACCAAAGACATTTGTGAAATGGACATTTTGTCCTCGTGACCTCCTTGTTTGGAGAAGCATTTTTGAAATGGAGAAAGAAATGTAAAAGACAGATGTCACAGTTAGTTAGAGAGGTCAAAATCAGTTATTAATATTGGTCTTAATCTGGAAGCAGTAGTGATCCCTATAAGAGCACTGAGGCCCCAACTCACCCCTAGAGGGACATGGATGCACACCCTGTATCAACTGAGTAAGCATGCGCATACATTCACCATCCACTGCACTCATGAGTGTCAAAACAACAGAAATGGAGGCTTCAAAAGAAGAGCAAAGGAGTGTAGTGTTTCCTCACAGTGAAGGAGTGTGGAGAATGGAAATTGATCAAAGTATGGAACAACTGTATGGACAGAACTGTATGACCATTGCAATTCCGAAGCTCAGTCTGATCTTTGGGGCAATGACTGCCACCTTAACTCACCTGTTATCAATAATGAGGACATGCACCTGCTGGAGAATGGTAATAATAATGTAGTATGTCATTCCAGATCATGCAGATTGACATACTTCCTTCCTTGAACCGCTTGTGCCATCCCTTGATCTGTGCAATGGACATGCAGTGTCCTTTATACGCATGTGCCATTCCGTGATGACTTTCCATTCCCTACACTCCTTCCACTGACAGATAACACCTTATATGCCATTATTCTTCTTTTGAAGTCACCATTTTTTTGTTTTCAGGATGATTGATTGCAGAGGATGGTCAACAGTGCACGTGCCCACTGTCATCATGTGTGATTACACCCATATCTCTCTAGCAATGCGTTTGATGCCTCAGCACTCTTGCAGCCACTATACCTTCTTCTGTAGGCAATGGCTTTACAATCCCTTCAATGGTTTTTATTTTGCAGCCTCCAGCTCATTTCTTTTTGAATGTATCTTATGTATGTGTGTGTGTGTGTGTGTGTGTGTGTGTGTGTGTGTGTGCGCAAATGCCCACTACTTATATTTTCACAGAAGTTCTAACTTTCATTATTGTTTTTCTTAAAACTAATGGGGACAAACTATGTGAAAGCAGGAAATTACTTAGCATTATATTCCATCTTTGTTTTAATATACAGAATTTATTTTACTACTTTCATTTTTGGAACTTACTTTCTTCCACGAATATTGTCTTCTTTCAAACAGTGTAAATACATTTCTGCACTCTGTGGGTATCATTCCTGCATCTCCCACATGTTGCCTTTCTTTTACAGAATGATGCAGTATGACCATAATTCGAACTTTAATAACAACACTCTCAGATATATAAATAAGGTCTTACTTTGAAACAAATTAATTCAACATTGATGTATTACACAAGTAATAGTAAACTTTCATGGTGTCTTCCACTTCACATTCCTTTTGGAATTCAGTAGTGTCCATGTTCACAGTGCCTTTACAGCTTACAGTACACTTACTGCTCCCTACACTAGTCCACATATCTCATCTGCAAAAGCACGGATCCTTGGCAGGATGTAGTAACTTCTACCCGTGGACTGTCACTGCACAGCTTTTTGGATGTAGAAAAGCGATTGCATAACTTGGTGGCTCAATGGTCAAGCACCAGACTACGGATCCAAGGGTTTGGGGACTTGACACCCAGTACTTTTTAGGATTTTAGGATCTGTCACTTACATTTTCTTTCACCTCTGGCAATGTTTGTTAATGAGAAAAATGCTAAGCTTCATTGTAATTTGGATTCCATGTTAAGCTGTAGGTCCTCCTATAATTGGTTGGTTAAGTCAGTACAAAGGTTGGTGAAATGTGAGAACATACTGCCTTTTATAGAGCCATGCCTAGTAAAGAACTATGGTCTCCAAACCCAATTTTCAGATTAATGACAGCTTTACTTTTTATGTGGAAGAGGATATCTATTGAATGATACCCATTTCCTTTTTATCTCTAGACATATATTCTGGCATTGTTGTATCCAGTTATTGTCACTGTTCCTAAATCTATCCACACCATTCTCTAGAGGACTGTTCTGTGAAGCTCCATTGTACAAAGGATATTAGTGTTCTCAGTCAGTCTGCCCAAATAGTTAACGTTTTTTTTTTTTTTTTTTTTTATTTGCCTGGATCTATATATGGCTCCATCAAGATGTTACAGAAATAAAGGGAATGTAGTAGGTACCCCTAGACATTGTCCGCAGACAAGAGATTTGTGGACATCCTTTCGTTTTTCCCTCTCCTTCCCTCTTTCCTGACGAAGCAGCCGTTGGTTGCGAAAGCTAGAATTTTGTGTGTATGTTTGTGTGTCTATCGACCTGCCAGCGCTTTTGTTTGGTAAGTCTCATCATCTTTCTTTAGGGAAACATTCCACGTGGGAAAAATGAAAATGTCTGCTTGTGCCTGTATATGTGTGGATGGATATGTGTGTGTGTGCGAGTGTACACCTGTCCTTTTTCCCCCCTAAGGTAAGTCTTTCCGCTCCCGGGATTGGAATGACTGCTCACCCCCTCCCTTAAAACCCAAATCCTTTCGTCTTTCCCTCTCCTTCCCTCTTTCGTGAAGAGGCATCCGTTGGTTGCGAAAGCTAGAATTTTGTGTGTATGTTCGTGTTTGTTTGTGTGTCTATCGACCTGCCAGCGCTTTTGTTTGGTAAGTCTCATCATCTTTCTTTTATATATATGGTTATAATAGAAGGAAACATTCCATGAAGGAAAAATATACCTAAAAACAAAGATGATGTGACTTACCAAATTAAAGGGCTGGCAGGTCGACAGACACACAAACGAACACAAACATTCACACAAAATTCAAGCTTTCGCAACAAACTGTTGCCTCATCAGGAAAGAGGGAAGGAGAGGGAAAGACGAAAGGATGTGGATTTTAAGGGAGAGGTTGAGGAGTCATTCCAGTCCCGGGAGCGGAAAGACTTACCTTAGGGGGAAAAAGGGACGGGTATACACTCGCACACACACACATATCCGTCCACACATATACAGACACAAGCAGACATATTTAAAGACAAAGAGTTTGGGCAGAGATGTCAGTCGAAGCAGAAGTGCAGAGGCAAAAATGTTGTTGAATGACAGGTGAGGTATGAGTGGCGGCAACTTGAAATTAGCGGAGATTGAGGCCTGGTGGATAACGGGAAGAGAGGATATATTGAAGAGCAAGTTCCCATCTCCGGAGTTCGGATAGGTTGGTGTTGGTGGGAAGTATCCAGATAACCCGGACGGTGTAACACGGCGCCAAGATGTGCTGGCCGTGCACCAAGGCATGTTTAGCCACAGGGTGATCCTCATTACCAACAAACACTGTCTGCCTGTGTCCATTCATGCGAATGGACAGTTTGTTGCTGGTCATTCCCACATAGAATGCATCACAGTGTAGGCAGGTCAGTTGGTAGATCACGTGGGTGCTTTCACACGTGGCTCTGCCTTTGATTGTGTACACCTTCCGGGTTACAGGACTGGAGTAGGTGGTGGTGGGAGGGTGCATGGGACAGGTTTTACACCGGGGGCGGTTACAAGGGTAGGAGCCAGAGGGTGGGGAAGGTGGTTTGAGGATTTCATAGGGATGAACTAAGAGGTTACGAAGGTTAGGTGGACGGAGGAAAGACACTCTTGGCGGAGTGGGGAGGATTTCATGTAGGATGGATCTCATTTCAGGGCAGTATTTGAGGAAGTCGTATCCCTGCTGGAGAGCCACATTCAGAATCTGATCCAGTCCCGGAAAGTATCCTGTCACAAGTGGGGCACTTTTGTGGTTCTTCTGTGGGAGGTTCTGGATTTGAGAGGATGAGGAAGTGGCTCTGGTTATTTGCTTCTGTACCAGGTCAGGAGGGTAGTTGCGGGATGCGAAAGCTGTTGTCAGGTTGTTGGTGTAATGCTTCAGGGATTCCGGACTGCAGCAGATTCGTTTGCCACGAAGACCTAGGATGTAGGGAAGGGACCGTTTGATGTGGAATGGGTGGCAGCTGTCGTAATGGAGGTACTGTTGCTTGTTGGTGGGTTTGATGTGGATGGACGTGTGAAGCTGGCCATTGGACAGGTGAAGGTCAACATCAAGGAAAGTGGCATGGGATTTGGAGTAGGACCAGGTAAATCTGATGGAACCAAAGGAGTTGAGGTTGGAGAGGAAATTCTGGAGTTCTTCTTTACTGTGAGTCCAGATCATGAAGATGTCATCAATAAATCTGTACCAAACTTTGGGTTGGCAGGCCTGGGTAACAAAGAAGGCTTCCTCTAAGCGACCCATGAATAGGTTGGCGTACGAAGGGGCCATCCTGGTACCCATGGCTGTTCCCTTTAATTGTTGGTATGTCTGGTCTTCAAAAGTGAAGAAGTTGTGGGTCAGGATGAAGCTGGCTAAGGTAATGAGGAAAGAGGTTTTAGGTGGGGTGGCAGGTGATCGGCGTGAAAGGAAGTGCTCCATCGCAGCGAGGCCCTGGACATGCGGGATATTTGTGTATAAGGAAGTGGCATCAATGGTTGCAAGGATGGTTTCTGGGGGTAACGGATTGGGTAAGGCTTCCAGGCGTTCGAGAAAGTGGTTGGTGTCTTTGATGAAGGATGGGAGACTGCATGTAATGGGTTGAAGGTGTTGATCTACGTAGGCAGAGATACGGTCTGTGGGGGCTTGGTAACCAGCTACAATGGGGCGGCCGGGATGATTGGGTTTGTGAATTTTAGGAAGAAGGTAGAAGGTAGGGGTGCGGGGTGTCGGTGGGGTCAGGAGGTTGATGGAGTCAGGTGAAAGGTTTTGTAGGGGGCCTAAGGTTCTGAGGATTCCTTGAAGCTCTGCCTGGACATCAAGAATGGGATTGCCTTGGCAAACTTTGTATGTGGTGTAGTCCGAAAGCTGACGCAGTCCCTCAGCCACACACTCCCGACGATCAAGTACCACGGTCGTGGAACCCTTGTCCGCCGGAAGAATGACGATGGACCGGTCAGCCTTCAGATCACGGATAGCCTGGGCTTCAGCAGTGGTGATGTTGGGAGTAGGATTGAGGTTTTTTAAGAAGGATTGAGAGGCAAGACTGGAAGGCAGAAATTCCTGGAAGGTTTGGAGAGGGTGATTTTGAGGAAGAGGAGGTGGGTCCCGCTGTGACGGAGGACAGAACTGTTCCAGGCAGGGTTCAATTTGGATAGTGTCTTGGGGAGTTGGATCATTAGGGGTAGGATTAGGATCATTTTTCTTCGTGGCAAAGTGATACTTCCAGCAGAGAGTACGAGTGTAGGACAGTAAATCTTTGACGAGGGCTATTTGGTTGAATCTGGGAGTGGGGCTGAAGGTGAGGCCTTTGGATAGGACAGAGGTTTCGGATTGGGAGAGAGGTTTGGAGGAAAGGTTAACTACTGAATTAGGGTGTTGTGGTACCAGATTGTGTTGATTGGAATTTTGAGGTTTTGGAGGGAGTGGAGCTGGAAGTGGGAGATTGAGTAGATGGGAGAGACTGGGTTTGTGTGCAATGAGAGGTGGTTGAGGTTTGCTGGAAAGGTTGTGAAGGGCGAGTGAGTTGCCTTTCCGGAGGTGGAAAACCAGGAGATTGGATAGTTTTTTTGAGGTGAAGGGTGGCATGCTGTTCTAATTTGCGGTTGGCCTGTAGGAGGTTGCTCTGAATAGCCGGTGTGGATGTGGGAGAGGAAAGATTGAGGACTTTTATTAAGGATAGGAGTTGACGGGTGTGTTCATTGGCTGAGTTGATGTGTAGGTGAAGGATTAGGTGGGCGAGGGCAATGGATTGTTCAGTTTGGAACTGGTATAGGGACTGATGGAAAGAAGGGTTGCAGCCAGAGATGGGAACTTTAAGTGTGAGGCCTTTGGGGGTTATGCCAAATATCAGAGATGGGAAGCCAGAGATGGGAACTTTAAGTGTGAGGCCTTTGGGGGTTATGCCAAATATCAGACAAGCCTGAGAAAATAAAATATGCGAGCGTAATCTGGCTAGGGTGAAGGCAAGTTTGCAGAGGGAATGTAAATAAAACTTAATGGGGTCGTTGTGGGGGTGTTGTGAGGGTGACATGGTATTAGAAGGTGGAAAGTTTAACATGAGGTTGAAATGAAAATGAAAAGAAAATGAAAGATGAAATAAATGGGTCATTTTCATTTCAACCTCATGTTAAACTTTCCACCTTCTAATACCATGTTACCCTCACAACACCCCCACAACGACCCCATTAAGTTTTATTTACATTCCCTCTGCAAACATGCCTTCACCCTAGCCAGATTACGCTCGCATATTTTATTTTCTCAGGCTTGTCTCACACTTAAAGTTCCCATCTCTGGCTGCAACCCTTCTTTCCATCAGTCCCTATACCAGTTCCAAACTGAACAATCCATTGCCCTCACCCACCTAATCCTTCACCTACACATCAACTCAGCCAATGAACACACCCGTCAACTCCTATCCTTAATAAAAGTCCTCAATCTTTCCTCTCCCACATCCACACCGGCTATTCAGAGCATCCTCCTACAGGCCAACCGCATATTAGAACAGCATGCCACCCTTCACCTCAAAAAACTATCCAATCTCCTGGTTTCCAACCTCCGGAAAGGCAACTCACTCACCCTTCACAACCTTTCCAGCAAACCTCAACCACCTCTCATTGCACACAAACCCAGTCTCTCCCATCTACTCAATCTCCCACTTCCAGCTCCACTCCCTCCAAAACCTCAAAATTCCAATCAACACAATCTGGTACCACAACACCCTAATTCAGTAGTTAACCTTTCCTCCAAACCTCTCTCCCAATCCGAAACCTCTGTCCTATCCAAAGGCCTCACCTTCAGCCCCACTCCCAGATTCAACCAAACAGCCCTCATCAAAGATTTACTGTCCTACACTCGTACTCTCTGCTGGAAGTATCACTTTGCCACGAAGAAAAATGATCCTAATCCTACCCCTAATGATCCAACTCCCCAAGACACTATCCAAATTGAACCCTGCCTCGAACAGTTCCGTCCTCCGTCACAGCGGGACCCACCTCCTCTTCCTTAAAATCACCCTCTCCAAACCTTCCAGGAATTTCTGCCTTCCAGTCTTGCCTCTCAATCCTTCTTAAAAAACCTCAATCCTACTCCCAACATCACCACTGCTGAAGCCCAGGCTATCCGTGATCTGAAGGCTGACCGGTCCATCGTCATTCTTCCGGCGGACAAGGGTTCCACAACCGTGGTACTTGATCGTCGGGAGTATGTGGCTGAGGGACTGCGTCAGCTTTCAGACAACACCACATACAAAGTTTGCCAAGGCAATCCCATTCTTGATGTCCAGGCAGAGCTTCAAGGAATCCTCAGAATCTTAGGCCCCCTACAAAACCTTTCACCTGACTCCATCAACCTCCTGACCCCACCGACACCCCGCACCCCTACCTTCTACCTTCTTCCTAAAATTCACAAATCCAATCATCCCGGCCGCCCCATTGTAATTGGTTACCAAGCCCCCACAGAACGTATCTCTGCCTACGTAGATCAACACCTTCAACCCATTACATGCAGTCTCCCATCCTTCATCAAAGACACCAACCACTTTCTCGAACGCCTGGAAGCCTTACCCAATCAGTTACCCCCAGAAACCATCCTTGTAACCATTGATGCCACTTCCTTATACACAAATATCCCGCACGTCCAGGGCCTCGCTGCGATGGAGCACTTCCTTTCGCGCCGGTCACCTGCCACCCTACCTAACACCTCTTTCCTCATTACCTTAGCCAGCTTCATCCTGACCCACAGCTTCTTCACTTTTGAAGACCAGACATATCAACAATTAAAGGGAACAGCCATGGGTACCAGGATGGCCCCTTCGTACGCCAACCTATTCATGGGTCGCTTAGAGGAAGCCTTCTTAGTTACCCAGGCCTGCCAACCCAAAGTTTGGTACAGATTTATTGATGACATCTTCATGATCTGGACTCACAGTGAAGAAGAACTCCAGAATTTCCTCTCCAACCTCAACTCCTTTGGTTCCATCAGATTTACCTGGTCCTACTCCAAATCCCATGCCACTTTCCTTGATGTTGACCTTCACCTGTCCAATGGCCAGCTTCACACGTCCATCCACATCAAACCCACCAACAAGCAACAGTACCTCCATTACGACAGCTGCCACCCATTCCACATCAAACGGTCCCTTCCCTACATCCTAGGTCTTCGTGGCAAACGAATCTGCTGCAGTCCGGAATCCCTGAAGCATTGCACCAACAACCTGACAACAGCTTTCACATCCCGCAACTACCCTCCCGACCTGGTACAGAAGCAAATAACCAGAGCCACTTCCTCATCCTCTCAAATCCAGAACCTCCCACAGAAGAACCACAAAAGTGCCCCACTTGTGACAGGATACTTTCCGGGACTGGATCAGATTCTGAATGTGGCTCTCCAGCAGGGATACGACTTCCTCAAATACTGCCCTGAAATGAGATCCATCCTACATGAAATCCTCCCCACTCCGCCAAGAGTGTCTTTCCTCCGTCCACCTAACCTTCGTAACCTCTTAGTTCATCCCTATGAAATCCTCAAACCACCTTCCCCACCCTCTGGCTCCTACCCTTGTAACCGCCCCCGGTGTAAAACCTGTCCCATGCACCCTCCCACCACCACCTACTCCAGTCCTGTAACCCGGAAGGTGTACACAATCAAAGGCAGAGCCACGTGTGAAAGCACCCAAGTGATCTACCAACTGACCTGCCTACACTGTGATGCATTCTATGTGGGAATGACCAGCAACAAACTGTCCATTCACATGAATGGACACAGGCAGACAGTGTTTGTTGGTAATGAGGATCACCCTGTGGCTAAACATGCCTTGGTGCACGGCCAGCACATCTTGGCGCCGTGTTACACCGTCCGGGTTATCTGGATACTTCCCACCAACACCAACCTATCCGAACTCCGGAGATGGGAACTTGCTCTTCAATATATCCTCTCTTCCCGTTATCCACCAGGCCTCAATCTCCGCTAATTTCAAGTTGCCGCCACTCATACCTCACCTGTCATTCAACATCATCTTTGCCTCTGCATTTCTGCCTCGACTGACATCTCTGCCCAAACTCTTTGTCTTTAAATATGTCTGCTTGTGTCTGTATATGTGTGGACGGATATGTGTGTGTGTGCGAGTGTATACCCGTCCCTTTTCCCCCTAAGGTAAGTCTTTCCGCTCCCGGAACTGGAATGACTCCTTACCCTCTCCCTTAAAATCCACATCCTTTCGTCTTTCCCTCTCCTTCCCTCTTTCATGATGAGGCAACAGTTTGTTGCGAAAGCTTGAATTTTGTGTGTATGTTTGTGTTCGTTTGGGTGTCTGTCGACCTGCCAGCACTTTCATTTGGGAAGTCACATCATCTTTGTTTATATATATATATATATATATATATATATAATAGAGGGAAACATTCCACGCGGGAAAAAAAACATCCAAAAAGAAAGATGATGAGACCTACCAAACAAAAGCGCTGGCAGGTCGATAGACACACAAACAAACACAAACACACACACACAAAATTCTAGCTTTTTTCCTGACGAGGCAACCGTTGGTTGCGAAAGCTAGAATTTTGTGTGTGTGTGTGTTTGTGTGTCTATCGACCTGCCAGCGCTTTTGTTTGGTAGGTCTCATCATCTTTCTTTTTGGATATATATATATATATTTTGCCTCGTCAGGAAAGAGGGAAGGAAAAGACAAAAGGATTTGGGTTTTAAGGGAGAGGGTAAGCAGTCATTCCAATCCCGGGAGCGGAAAGACTTACCTTAGGGGGAAAAAAGGACAGGTATACACTCGCACACACACACACATATCCATCCGCATATACACAGACACAAGCAGACATTTGTAAAGGCTCATCTCTGCCCAAACTCTTTGCCTTTACGAATGTCTGCTTGTGTCTGTGTATATGCGGATGGATATGTGTGTGTGTGCGAGTGTATACCTATCCTTTTTTCCCCCTAAGGTAAGTCTTTCCGCTCCCGGGATTGGAATGACTCCTTACCCTCTCCCTTAAAACCCAAATCCTTTTGTCTTTCCCTCTCCTTCACTCTTTCCTGACGAGGCAACCATTGGTTGCGAAAGCTAGAATTTAGTGTGTATGTTTGTGTTTGTTTGTGTGTCTATCGACCTGCCAGCGCTTTTGTTTGGTAAGTCTCATCATCTTTCTTTTTAGATATATTTTTCCCACGTGGAATGTTTCCCTCTATTATATATATATATATATATATATATATATATATATATATATATATATATATATATATATGCCTTTACAAATGTCTGCTTGTGTCTGTGTATATGAGGATGGATATGTGTGTGTGTGCGAGTGTATACCTGTCCTTTTTTCCCTCCTTTTTTCCCCCTAAGGTAAGTCTTTCCGCTCCCGGGATTGGAATGACTCCTTACCCTCTCCCTTAAAACCCAAATCCTTTTGTCTTTCCCTCTCCTTCCCTCTTTCCTGACGAGGCAACCATTGGTTGCGAAAGCTAGATTTTGTGTGTAGGTTTGTGTTTGTCTGTGTGTCTATCGACCTGCCAGCGCTTTTGTTTGGTAAGTCTCATCATCTTTCTTTTTAAATATATATATATATATATATATATATATATATATATATATATATATATATATATATATATAAAAAGAAAGATGATGAGACCTACCGAACAAAAGCACTGTCAGGTCGAAGGACACACAAACATACACACAAAATTCTAGCTTTCGCAACCAACGGTTGCCTCGTCAGGAAAGAGGGAAGGAGAGGGAAAGACAAAAGGATTTGGGTTTTAAGGGAGAGGGTAAGGAGTCATTCCAATCCCGGGAGCGTAAAGACTTACCTTAGGGGGAAAAAAGGACAGGTATACACTCGCACACACACACACACATATCCATCCGCATATACACAGACACAAGCAGACATATATATATCCTATATATATATCCTATCACAACCCACACATACGTCCACATCAAACCCACTAACAAGCAACAGTACCTCCATATGACAGGCCACCCATTCCATATCAAACGGTCCCTTCCCTACAGCTTAGGTCTTCGTGGCAAACGAATCTGCTCCAGTCCTGAATCTCTGAACCATTACACCAATAACCTTAAAACACCTTTTGCATCCCACAACTACCCTCCCGACCTGGTACAGAAGCAAATAGCTAGAGCCAGTTCATCATCCCCTCAAACCCAGAACCTCCCACAGAAGAACCCCAAAAGTGC